>NC_064047.1:14847620-14850120 GCF_932526225.1 Nematostella vectensis
GTTCTACGATTTGTTCGTTTTTTTTTTCAGCGCATTCCGATATACGCCTATGTGCGCCCACTTGTATCGTACCGTAGAGCTCAAGCCGTGTCAACTAGCCCTAAGCCTGTGTGTGCCATCGTGCTAGGGTAAGGGTTGGCGCTAGGCTAACCCTAACTCCAACCCTAGCTCTAACCCTAACCCCAACCCTAGTCCTTACCCCAACCCAAGCCCTAACCCCATCCCTAGTCCTAAAGGACACTAGGGCTACTAGGGCTAGGGTTTCTTCCAAAAATTCTATTAGGATTGGGATATACGCCTATCTGCGCTGACTTGCATTTTTTTTTAGAGCCAACCCGGAACTTCTAGTCCTCCAAGGTGTGGAAAAAAGGCGAGTGCCAAACTTTGAGTATATGGGGAAAAAAATTAGCTCATCGTGATCGGTATCCCGAGAGGACTCAAACCATACCATACCTTTTGGCCATACTCTCGAGTTTGGCACTCGCCTTTTGCCAACTCGATCAGGACTGTAAGGTCCACTCCAATTTTTCGACAAAGTGCCCCTGTTGCACTTCTTGGCCGAGAAAACTAAGAGTGTATGTGGGGGTGTGTGTGCTTGAGAAAGGCAAAGGAAAGGCATGGCGGCAATAGGCGACCATGAATTTGCAGTGCTGGCCCGATTCAGAAAGAGCCATGGCACTTTTCGAAAGGAAAATCGTGGTTGTGTTCGGAGCTGTCCGATGGATAAGCACCGTGTCGAAACGCGAGAGGCGTGCGTAAGCAAAGGTCTCATTGATGGTTGTGTGTCGAGTGCCTTCGGTTCAGGACGTGAGGAGCCTGTTCAGGGAGCATTTTGCCGCAGCTCGAGGTTCACCTTTGAAAGACGTGGCAAAGAGAAAGATCGCGGAAGGTTGCGCGACAATGCGTCGTCGGCCCAAGCGATTCTGCTGGAGATTGTTAAAAGAAAAGTCACTAGGAAAGCGACTTGTGCCCGTTGCTTTGCAGGTTGGCCCGTGTGGACCATCCGCCGTGTAGCTATCTGGTTGATCCTGCCAGTAGTCATATGCTTGTCTCAAAGATTAAGCCATGCATGTCTAAGTATAAGCACTTGTACTGTGAAACTGCGAATGGCTCATTAAATCAGTTATCGTTTATTTGATTGTACCTTTACTACTTGGATAACCGTGGTAATTCTAGAGCTAATACATGCGAAAAGTCCCGACTTCTGGAAGGGATGTATTTATTAGATTCAAAACCAATGCGGGTTCTGCCCGGTCATTTGGTGATTCATAGTAACTGTTCGAATCGCAGGGCCTCGCGCCGGCGATGTTTCATTCAAATTTCTGCCCTATCAACTGTCGATGGTAAGGTGTTGGCTTACCATGGTTACAACGGGTGACGGAGAATTAGGGTTCGATTCCGGAGAGGGAGCCTGAGAAACGGCTACCACATCCAAGGAAGGCAGCAGGCGCGCAAATTACCCAATCCTGACTCAGGGAGGTAGTGACAAGAAATAACAATACAGGGCTTTTCTAAGTCTTGTAATTGGAATGAGTACAACTTAAATCCTTTAACGAGGGTCCATTGGAGGGCAAGTCTGGTGCCAGCAGCCGCGGTAATTCCAGCTCCAATAGCGTATATTAAAGTTGTTGCAGTTAAAAAGCTCGTAGTTGGATTTCGGGACGGCACGGTCGGTCCGCCGCAAGGTGTGTCACTGAGGAAGTAAAAGTCGTAACAAGGTTTCCGTAGGTGAACCTGCGGAAGGATCATTACCGATCTATCTCATCCAAAAAAAGCATCAGTGCTTTTGGATTACTCCGTGAACATTGTATCTAACCGTTGGGGGTCGCCCGGTTGGTGGCGTTAAATAGCTTCAATAGAACCGATAGTTCCTATTGCTATCGTGTTTCTTTAAAAAAGAAGCAGCCCCTGCATTTTTTGGTGAAAAAACTACACCTGTATGACAACTAAACCACTTATCTCCTCCTCCCCCCTAGGAGGAAGGTTAGGAGAAACAAGCGAAAAAAAAGAGAACAACTTTTAACGGTGAATCTCTTGGCTCGTGCATCGATGAAGAACGCAGCCAGGTGCGATAAGTAGTGTGAATTGCAGAATTCAGTGAATCATCGAATCTTTGAACGCAAATGGCGCTCTTGGGTTTTCCCAGGAGCATGTCTGTCTGAGTGTCGGTTTCCAAAAAGAGAACTCTCTCTTCTAATCCCAGATTAGGGACAGAGTTGTGTTGAGGTGTCGTGGTGGTTGCACACCGCGTCCCTTCAAAAGCATATGTGGGATCCATGTCGCGACAATTCTACCGCGTGCCCGGGAAGGCCAAAAGTCCAATTCTTTTGCGAGTCCTTGCTGTGTGCGGATAGATCGCGGATAGCGGAGCCTCTCGGCAAAGCAAATGACAGATGTCATTTTTCACGTTGACCTCAGATCAGGCAAGGCTACCCGCTGAATTTAAGCATATTAATAAGCGGAGGAAAAGAAACTAACAAGGATTCCCCTAGTAATGGCG
>NC_064047.1:14857620-14862620 GCF_932526225.1 Nematostella vectensis
GGACCGCTGCCGTTCGGGTTGGTTTCCCGACCGTCGCACTTCTCGCAGGCGCGCGCCAAGGTCGGTTAGGGCTGGGTCTCAAAGGCGGTGGAAAGGTAGGTTTGGACTCTCGGGCCCGAACTGTTACAGTCCTCCGTTTGTCATGGCCCGGACCTGACCGAGGAGCTTGCGGTGCATGCCGTTCGGCTAGGGTCCCGTCTTCCCGGTCGGTCGTCGAATGCGGTGGACTGCGTGCAGTGCGCCGCGACTGCTGCCGGTCGCGAGGGCGGTGATTTCGTACTATGCACCCACGACGTTGGTGGTCATATGGCCTCATCCGACCCGTCTTGAAACACGGACCAAGGAGTCTAACATGTGTGCGAGTCTTTGAGTGATCGAAACTCCGAGGCGTAATGAAAGTGAAGGCGACTCCGGTCGCTGAGGTGAGAGCCTTTTACAAAAAAAAGGCGCATCATTGACCGACCTATTCTACTCTTAGAAAGGTTTGAGTAAGAGCGCATCTGTTGGGACCCGAAAGATGGTGAACTATGCCTGAATAGGGTGAAGCCAGAGGAAACTCTGGTGGAGGCTCGTAGCGATTCTGACGTGCAAATCGATCGTCAAATTTGGGTATAGGGGCGAAAGACTAATCGAACTGTCTAGTAGCTGGTTCCCTCCGAACTTTCCCTCAGGATAGCTGGAACTTACGGCAGTTTTATCAGGTAAAGCGAATGATTAGAGGTGTTAGGGTTAAAACAACCTTAACCTATTCTCAAACTTTAAATTGGTAAGAAGTCCGACTTGCTTAATTGAAGCCGGACAGTGAATGCGAGTTCCTAGTGGGCCATTTTTGGTAAGCAGAACTGGCGATGCGGGATGAACCGAACGCGCGGTTAAGGTGCCAAAGTCGACGCTCATCAGACCCCACAAAAGGTGTTGGTTGCTCTAGACAGTAGGACGGTGGCCATGGAAGTTGGAATCCGCTAAGGAGTGTGTAACAACTCACCTGCCGAAGCAACTAGCCCTGAAAATGGATGGCGCTCAAGCGTCGCACCTATACCGTGCCGTCGGAGCAGATGCGAAGCTCCGACGAGTAGGAGGGCGTGGGGGTCGTGACGCAGCCTCTGGCGCGAGCCTGGGTGAAACGGCCTCCAGTGCAGATCTTGGTGGTAGTAGCAAATATTCAAATGAGAGCTTTGAAGACCGAAGTGGAGAAAGGTTCCATGTGAACAGCAGTTGGACATGGGTTAGTCGATCCTAAGAGATAGGGAAATTCCGTTTGAAAGCGCCCGATCTTGACAGCAGACTTGGTTAACCAGATCGCCCAGTACAAAGTCTTCAGCACTATAGATCTACGCAGTGCTTATCATCAGATCTCTCTCAAAGATGAGGATAAACCGTACACAGCATTCGAACCGTACACAGCATTCGAAGCTAGAGGTAACCTGTATCAGTTTAGCCGACTCCCATTCGGCGTCACCAACGGGGTGGCCTGCTTCCAGAGAGAGATGACTAAGTTTGTGGAAGAGAACAATCTCAAAGCGGTCTTCCCTTATCTCGACAACATCACAATCTGTGGGAAAGACCAAGAAGAGCATGATTCCAACCTTCAGAGTTTCCTTGAAGCTGCTAAGCACAAGAACATCTGCTATAACAACGACAAGAGCATCTTCTCCACCAAGCGTCTTCCTATCCTCGGATATGTGGTTGAGGAAGGGAATATCAGTCCAGACCCAGAACGTCTACGCCCTTTGCGAGAGCTACCCGTTCCAAGTGACTCAAAGTCTCTGAACAGATGCCTCGGATTGGTTTCCTACTACTCACAATGGATACCCGCATACTCGGATAGAATCAAGCCAATAACCTCCTGCAAGGTTTTTCCATTACCCGAGCCCGCTGTCGCGGCCTTTGAGAGTATCAAGAAGACGGTGGAGGAAGCTTTTGTTAGTGCAATCGATGAAAGCATTCCATTTGAAGTTGAGACGGATGCTTCAGAGGTGGCATTAGCTGCCACTCTCAGCCAAAATGGGAGGCCAGTTGCATTCTTCTCAAGAGCCTTACAGGGTAGCGAGCTCAAGCACGCCTCAGTTGAGAAAGAGGCACAAGCGATTGTAGAAGCTGTCCGACACTGGAGGCACTTCCTAACAGGGAGGCACTTCACTCTTAAAACAGACCAGAAATCAGTATCTTACATGTTTGACCAGTGCCACAAAGGGAAGATCAAGAATGATAAGATCATGCGGTGGAAGATCGAACTCTCCTGCTATAGTTTCGATATCATTTACCGTCCTGGTAAAGAGAACATTCCACCCGACACTCTGTCCAGAGCTACTTGCGCCACATTGAGTGAAGATCCCCTCTACCAGCTCCACGAGTCACTCTGTCATCCAGGGGTCACCCGACTCAACCACTTCGTACGCACCAAGAACCTCCCTTATTCCCTTGAGGAGATCAAGAGCATGACAAGTAAGTGTCCAGTTTGTTGTGAATGCAAACCACAGTTTCATCAACCTCCCAAAGTTCCTCTCATTAAGGCTACTAAACCTTTCGAGAGGATAAACATTGATTTCAAGGGCCCCTTGCCAAGTAACAATGGCAACAAGTTCTTCCTCAATGTGGTTGATGAATATTCAAGATTCCCTTTTGTCTTCCCTTGTCCTGATGTGTCTACACCAACAGTGATCAAGTGTCTTACCTCCTTGTTTACGATGTTCGGTATGCCAGCCTATGTACATTCGGACAGGGGCTCCTCCTTGATCAGCCAGGAACTGCGAGACTTCCTGAATGAAAAAGGGGTAGCCACAAGCAGGACAACTGCTTACAATCCCGAAGGCAATGGGCAAGTGGAGAGGTATAATGGAGTGGTATGGAAGGCAATTTCAGCATCCCTGAAGTCTAAGAATCTGCCAGTAAAGCGCTGGCAAGAAGTCCTCCCTGATGTTCTACACTCCATTCGTTCTCTGTTGTGCACGGCTACCAATGAGACACCCCATGAGCGATTCTTCGGTTTTCCCAGGCGATCCTCTTCCGGATCTTCCATCCCAACATGGATGAGTGAGCCTGGACCGGTCCTACTCAAGCGTCACGTCCGTGCAAGCAAGACAGATCCGTTAGTTGATGAGGTGGAATTGCTTCAGGCGAATCCTCACTACGCCCATGTGCGCTATCCAGACGGCCGAGAAACAACAGTCTCTACCAAGCATCTTGCCCCCAAAGGTGAAGTACCAACAATGTACCCACTCCCTCAAGTTAAGCCTACCGTTCCAGGTGAGCATCACCCTGCTACTGGTAGTTCCCCACCTTCCTCGGAGATAGAAGTGGAGATAGGTGTGGGCGAATTTGGAGTAGGCGGGTCTACATTCAGAGTGCTGAAGCTACAGACGGAGAGGGGCGGTTCGGAGCCCTTGTACTGGAAGATGACACTTTCGTGCTTTGACTGAAAGTCTACTCCTAATATGAGGTCTGCACATAGCCCAGGGAGTACAGAAAACTTGAGGCCTTCATATCTCCGTCCTTGGTAGGTAAGATCAACTGTGCAAGTACCACTAACCTTGATGGCGCCTGTCGAGGAGGTTGCCATGGATACGGTACTAGATGAGGGCTGGACTGTCAGACTTGCTTGCTCTACTAGACTGGGATGGATATAGCTTTCACTACTCCCACTGTCAAACAGGGCCTTGACTTGCAATCCTTGGATATTGACGACACCACATGATTTAGAGAGGGATTTTGGTGGGTTAGCTGTCAATGTGGCGAGTATCGGGGACCAAGTTGCTGCCGAAACTCTTTCTTTTGGAACCGCCTTTCCTTTACAAACTTTAGCAAAATGGCCTTTCTTTTGACACTTGTTGCAAATAGCCTCCAGGGCAGGACACTTCGGTCGAGGGTGTTTCTTGTTTCCACAGAAAAAGCAAGTAGCTTTATCAGGTTTCATTGTAGCTACAGTAGACTCGTCAGGCTGTTCTGCTGACAATGAGGTGCTGTTACAAGGTAGTGCTGCATTTATAGGTATCTGTGGTGCTCCATATGATTCTGAACTCCTCATAGCTGACTCCAGAGCTCGAGCCTGGTCAAACATGGTCTTTAGATCAAGTGTTTTGTTCTCCAACAATCGTTGCCTGATTGTGTTGGATTGCAGACCTGTAATAAACGCATCCCGTATGCTCTCTTCGCTGTACTGCGCTGCGGTTACACTCTTAAAATCACAGTCCTTACTCAGTGTTTTCAGAGCTTGCAAGTACTCATCTAAGCTTTCCGATGGTTGCTGGCGTCTCGTTGCAAGTAGATGGCGAGCGAAGATCTCATTCCGTGGTCTAACATAAAGGGCTTGTAGCGCCTCAATTGCTGCATCGTATTCAGTACAATCTTCGATGTGTTGGAAGAGTGTTGGAGAAACAAAGTTAGTTAAAACGGTCAACTTGTCCAGGCCCGTCTGAGGTAGAACTTGTACGAAATTTTCGAAGGTCCTTTTCCAATGGAGCCATTCCTTCTGGGCCGTGCCGCTATTTGGATCGGTTTCTAGGCGTTCAGGACGCAGTACTTTATCCATGGGACTTCAGAAAATATGTTGATTAAATTTGTAGTAGAAGGTATGCCTCTAAACTGAGGCTTTAATCAACATAAATCTACAGCTTGTGAAACTAAACCGAAAACTAAGCAAGATGGCTGCCCCCTGAGATTCTATGGGGTAAAACCGCTGTACAACAATAAACATAACACAGGCAGCCCAACACGTAATGTTCAAGGTTCTTAACATACATAAATACTACAGGCCGCCTATCGAAAGGGAATCGGGTAATATTCCCGAACCGGGACGCGGATATTGCCGTTCGCGGCAGATGCGGTAACGCAAACGAACCCGAAGACGCTGGCGGGGACCCTGGGAAGAGTTCTCTTTTCTTTTTAACGAGCTTTCACCCTGAAATCAGCTTGCCTGGAGATAGGGTTTAATGCTCGGTAAAGCACCACACTTCTTGTGGTGTCCGGTGCGCTCTCGACGGCCCTTGAAAATTCGGGGAAGA
>NC_064047.1:14942620-14945120 GCF_932526225.1 Nematostella vectensis
ATAATTAAAATTCTATACTGGAATAAAGAATTTCAAAATTGATAACAAATAAAATCACAATAAATTATTTTATTGCCTTACTTGTTATTGTATTATCGTAATTGTCTACCTATCTTTACAAATAGCTCTACTAATAGCTTAATTCGATTAAAATATTGGATTTCTGAATGCATTCTTGAATTTAATAATGAACCCAATAATCAATGCTGTATTCAACCAAAATCTTGAAATTTTGCCCTGTGTGTTAACTGGAATGACAGAGTTGTGCAATAACTAGAATGCTTTTAATTACTGCATGGTATTTTCCAAAGGCAATTCCAATTTACCTATCTAATAAATTCACACAGTAACTAGGGGTATATTACATTTACATTGACAAGCCTGGGCTGTACTTCTTATTTACTACACTCTCATGGATTAGGGTCATTAGTTTGTCCCCACAGAAACAGCAATGAGTGTTTGCTGGGGAAGCTTTCAGCAGGCCACAGTAGCAATAAGCTGGATCATTGACTCTTTCTGGGATATAAACATCTTTGCTTTCTGTGTAAGAGCAGGGCTGATGGCCTTGCTCAGGCAGCCAGACTAGCATAATAAATTCATGCCTAAAGATTTCTTGCCACCTAGACTGGTATGTAGTGTTGTGACTTAACCTCTGCAATGCGATATGTTTTGCCTCCCTACCTTCCATTGTCACTGTTAGGAGTCCCTGCTGGTACTTTGAAAATACATCTCTAGCATGCACGGGAAGTACATGACCTAGAGTCCATATAGTTGGGTTGATGGTGTAGGGAAGAAACAATTTGTTTGCATGGCAATACTCAATGGCAGCAACTTCTAGCTTTGCAATATCTTGTTCATTGATATCAAGGCGGTTGAAAATAGAGCAGCAGTCTCTTAACCTGATACCTATATAAACTAGTGCCAAGACAGTTTTTTTTTGCTTGGGAGTATCTTCCTCACTGCTTAGATACTTCAACAGTCGCATGAAGTTATGACAAAAAAGACGAGATTCTTTGCCTGTAAATCTATATTGTAGATCTCCTTTTTTGCCTTGGGTTTCATTATACCATTGCCTTACTCTTTTAGCTAGCCGTTTGGTCTTTACTTCATGTTGAAGTGCATTAATAACTCTAGCAAAACAACTGTCTGGTGGTATTTCTTCAAAGGTTTTATGAGATGGTAGTAAGCAGGTTTTTCCTAATGCTTCTTTTAAGACAGATCTAAAGAAGTACTGCCAGGCATTGTTTTTGAGATGGAGAGGCTCAACGTGTGCTTTGTCAATAAACTTGCCTAGCATGGGTTGAAATTCTTGGCGGCTCTTTTGTTTGGAAATGAAATCTGTAACTTTAGACCTTTTTGTCTGTTGACAGAGAGTTTGGTTTTCGAGCTTAGCTTTGAGTGCTTTAACTTTACTAGCCACTTCATTCCTTTGGTTGTAGCTCCACGGTTTCCATTTACATTCTTCGTCAGTACCAAATCTGCCTTGAAGGTTGCCACTATCAGCTGAGCTTACGTTAGCAAAGGATGAAAAGTAAGTAGCAGCATTTGAGAGCTCTCCAGCAAGCATTGCAAGCATTTTCATATCATTTGGGAGCTCAGCAAATTGAAATGACACATGAAAGCCATCTATTTCATACAATGTGCCTTCAATATCTGATATTTGCTTGTATATTGACAGCACATATTTTTTAACAAGGGAAGATGTTTCCTCACAGTTAGCCCCAAAAACTAAAAAGTTATCACTGCTAGAGGCTACTTTCTTTCCAGTGTTGAGGAAGCTCACTAAAAAGGAGCATGCAGTTTCAAATTTCCCAAATGGGCAGCCATCTCCCCCAAAGGCAACCTTAAAAGTCCCCTCTGTTTCTCCAAACCACTTAAGATTATCTGTACCAGATAGATAATGCTTAGCTAATCTTGGTAAGTATTCTCGTAAGTCTCGAAAGCATCCACGAGTAGTGCTATCTTCATTATCTAATGCAAAGACTTGCACTGACTGAACATTGCCTATATCAATAGCATTAATTTCTTTAACCAGAGTATTGTAAGTGAGTAGTTTTGGAATATCTAGACTACCCATATACTTAATGCTAGTTCTCCCACCCCTTTTCCTTTTACTACATGTCATTGAGGTGGCAAGCCTTACTGCCTGATACTTTCTCTTGCCCATTACTCCAGCACTATAGTATGCAGCGATACTTCTCAAAATATTGCGTGCTGAATTATGAAAAGTATGTTTTTCTTTTTTTTGAATTTGTTTAACTATATAACCTGCAAGCTCTTCGTCCTTTAGGACATAGTCCCCTAACTCACTGGTTTTGCACTTTCCTTGAAGAGTGTCAAAAAGCCCATCCAATGCTGGTTTGATGTTGCTCTTTGTTGCCCCATGGATTTTTGCTGCAGCTTCGATTGTATTGACTCTCCTCCTTCTAGACTCCCTAGGTGTTATCATAGGATTTTCCAATGAAGTTGGTGTCAACACTCGAAGTTGCCTCTGAAAAAA
>NC_064047.1:14975120-14977620 GCF_932526225.1 Nematostella vectensis
GGTTAGGGCTGGGTCTCAAAGGCGGTGGAAAGGTAGGCTTGGACTCTCGGGCCCGAACTGTTACAGTCCTCCGTTTGTCATGGCCCGGACCTGACCGAGGAGCTTGCGGTGCATGCCGTTCGGCTAGGGTCCCGTCTTCCCGGTCGGTCGTCGAATGCGGTGGACTGCGTGCAGTGCGCCGCGACTGCTGCCGGTCGCGAGGGCGGTGATTTCGTACTATGCACCCACGACGTTGGTGGTCATATGGCCTCATCCGACCCGTCTTGAAACACGGACCAAGGAGTCTAACATGTGTGCGAGTCTTTGAGTGATCGAAACTCCGAGGCGTAATGAAAGTGAAGGCGACTCCGGTCGCTGAGGTGAGAGCCTTTTACAAAAAAAGG
The DNA here is from genome assembly GCF_932526225.1 of Nematostella vectensis. Lineage (NCBI taxonomy): Eukaryota > Metazoa > Cnidaria > Anthozoa > Actiniaria > Edwardsiidae > Nematostella > Nematostella vectensis. The sequence goes on from NC_064047.1 coordinate 14,975,504, forward strand.
CGCATCATTGACCGACCTATTCTACTCTTAGAAAGGTTTGAGTAAGAGCGCATCTGTTGGGACCCGAAAGATGGTGAACTATGCCTGAATAGGGTGAAGCCAGAGGAAACTCTGGTGGAGGCTCGTAGCGATTCTGACGTGCAAATCGATCGTCAAATTTGGGTATAGGGGCGAAAGACTAGTCGAACTGTCTAGTAGCTGGTTCCCTCCGAAGTTTCCCTCAGGATAGCTGGAACTTACGGCAGTTTTATCAGGTAAAGCGAATGATTAGAGGTGTTAGGGTTAAAACAACCTTAACCTATTCTCAAACTTTAAATTGGTAAGAAGTCCGACTTGCTTAATTGAAGCCGGACAGTGAATGCGAGTTCCTAGTGGGCCATTTTTGGTAAGCAGAACTGGCGATGCGGGATGAACCGAACGCGCGGTTAAGGTGCCAAAGTCGACGCTCATCAGACCCCACAAAAGGTGTTGGTTGCTCTAGACAGCAGGACGGTGGCCATGGAAGTTGGAATCCGCTAAGGAGTGTGTAACAACTCACCTGCCGAAGCAACTAGCCCTGAAAATGGATAGCGCTCAAGCGTCGCACCTATACCGTGCCGTCGGAGCAGATGCGAAGCTCCGACGAGTAGGAGGGCGTGGGGGTCGTGACGCAGCCTCTGGCGCGAGCCTGGGTGAAACGGCCTCCAGTGCAGATCTTGGTGGTAGTAGCAAATATTCAAATGAGAGCTTTGAAGACCGAAGTGGAGAAAGGTTCCATGTGAACAGCAGTTGGACATGGGTTAGTCGATCCTAAGAGATAGGGAAATTCCGTTTGCAAGCGCCCGATCTTGGGCCGCCTATCGAAAGGGAATCGGGTTAATATTCCCGAACCGGGACGCGGATATTGCCGTTCGCGGCAGATGCGGTAACGCAAACGAACCCGAAGACGCTGGCGGGGGCCCTGGGAAGAGTTCTCTTTTCTTTTTAACGAGCTTTCACCCTGAAATCAGCTTGCCTGGAGATAGGGTTTAATGCTCGGTAAAGCACCACACTTCTTGTGGTGTCCGGTGCGCTCTCGACGGCCCTTGAAAATTCGGGGAAGACATTGATTTTCGTGTCCGGTCGTACTCATAACCGCAGCAGGTCTCCAAGGTGAGCAGCCTCTGGTTGATAGAACAATGTAGGTAAGGGAAGTCGGCAAAATAGATCAAAAGTACTTTGAAAAGAGAGTTAAAAAGTACGTGAAACCGTTATAAGGGAAACGAATGGGGTCAGCAATGCGTCGTGCGAGATTCAGCCGGTGGGTGGGCCAGGCTGGCGGTTGGCGGATCTGAATGGACCGCTGCCGTTCGGGTTGGTTTCCCGACCGTCGCACTTCTCGCAGGCGCGCGCCAAGGTCGGTTAGGGCTGGGTCTCAAAGGCGGTGGAAAGGTAGGTTTGGACTCTTGGGCCCGAACTGTTACAGTCCTCCGTTTGTCATGGCCCGGACCTGACCGAGGAGCTTGCGGTGCATGCCGTTTGGCTAGGGTCCCGTCTTCCCGGTCGGTCGTCGAATGCGGTGGACTGCGTGCAGTGCGCCGCGACTGCTGCCGGTCGCGAGGGCGGTGATTTCGTACTATGCACCCACGACGTTGGTGGTCATATGGCCTCATCCGACCCGTCTTGAAACACGGACCAAGGAGTCTAACATGTGTGCGAGTCTTTGAGTGATCGAAACTCCGAGGCGTAATGAAAGTGAAGGCGACTCCGGTCGCTGAGGTGAGAGCCTTTTACAAAAAAAGGCGCATCATTGACCGACCTATTCTACTCTTAGAAAGGTTTGAGTAAGAGCGCATCTGTTGGGACCCGAAAGATGGTGAACTATGCCTGAATAGGGTGAAGCCAGAGGAAACTCTGGTGGAGGCTCGTAGCGATTCTGACGTGCAAATCGATCGTCAAATTTGGGTATAGGGGCGAAAGACTAATCGAACTGTCTAGTAGCTGGTTCCCTCCGAAGTTTCCCTCAGGATAGCTGGAACTTACGGCAGTTTTATCAGGTAAAGCGAATGATTAGAGGTGTTAGGGTTAAAACAACCTTAACCTATTCTCAAACTTTAAATTGGTAAGAAGTCCGACTTGCTTAATTGAAGCCGGACAGT
>NC_064047.1:14990120-15112620 GCF_932526225.1 Nematostella vectensis
GTAGCAGACTTGTGATAAGGAAGAGGGACCATTACAAAAGTGATGGGGGGTGAGGCCCACACGTGTTTGTGCATGCCCTGGGCGTGACAGGACGGACCAAAAAAATCTAGATAAGGCTTGTTCTCTCGAGAGTCTCTTAGAAGTACCATATGCGGTCAAACCCAGAAGTTTTGAGACTTCCCTTCAACAAAGAACACCATGTGGACTATTCAATACACCGAAAAATAAAAAACGAATACGACTTTGACAAGAGCCCAGAACTCTTCTAATCTGGCCATTGGCACCTGCACCAGGACTGGTCAGTACACCAGGAATCAAAACCGAATAAGATATTCAATGACTTCTCACAAACTTCTAAACCCAAAGTAGGTCGTACATGTATAATAAGCACATTTTTATAACAGCCTTCAAAGTCCCTCTGGAGACTCTTATATTATATTAATATATAAAGTATTTCTGTATATATTGAAATGTATAAAGTATCTCTTATTATTTATTTGCGAGACCAGACAATGGTATATGTTAAATTAACAGCGGCAAAACTAGCAGTATGCATTTTTAAATTTCTCGGAGTCCATTGGACTCCAGTGGTGCACTAGGCTCTAACCTTAGGAAGCAGGGATTGCGATGGACATCAATTATAATTATAAGGTGTATATCGTGAAAAAAAATAACCTGCATGGGCCCCTTTACCCGTTCGAGATCAAAGAACTAGTTCTAGCCAAATACAATGCATAGATTCAAGCAAGCCAAGCTGTCATTACGCCAGCCACTTCTATCACAGATAGTTGTTGATATTTTATAGGTGTAAAGCTAGTGTTAATACACTTTACACCTGTTGACACAGGTTTCAATATAAAATTAAAACAAAAGACACTTTCTCTCTCATGTAAGAGTACATTACTCCATGACACCACATAATGTTATGAGTAGCAGACTTGTGATAAGGAAGAGGGACCATTACAAAAGTGATGGGGGGTGAGGCCCTCACGTGTTTGTGCATGCCCTGGGCGTGACAGGACGGACCAAAAAAATCTAGATAAGGCTTGTTCTCTCGAGAGTCTCTTAGAAGTACCATACGCGGTCCAACCCAGAAGTTTTGAGACTTCCCTTCAACAAAGAACACCATGTGGACTATTCAATACACCGAAAAATAAAAAACTAATACGACTTTGACAAGAGCCCAGAACTCTTCTAATCTGGCCATTGGCACCTGCACCAGGACTAGTCAGTACACCATAGAATCAAAACCGAATAAGATATTCAATGACTTCTCACAAACTTCTAAACCCAAAGTAGGTCGTACATGTATAATAAGCACATTTTTATAACAGCCTTCAAAGTCCCTCTGGAGACTCTTATATTATATTAATATATAAAGTATTTCTGTATATATTGAAATGTATAAAGTATCTCTTATTATTTATTTGCGAGACCAGACAATGGTATATGTTAAATTAACAGCGGCAAAACTAGCAGTATGCATTTTTAAATTTCTCGGAGTCCATTGGACTCCAGTGGTGCACTAGGCTCTAACTTTAGGAAGCAGGGATTGCGATGGACATCAATTATAATTATAAGGTGTATATCGTGAAAAAAAATAACCTGCATGGGCCCCTTTACCCGTTCGAGATCAAAGAACTAGTTCTAGCCAAATACAAGGCATAGATTCAAGCAAGCCAAGCTGTCATTACGCCAGCCACTTCTATCACAGATAGTTGTTGATATTTTATAGGTGTAAAGCTAGTGTTAATACACTTTACACCTGTTGACTCAGGTTTCAATATAAAATGAAAACAAAAGACGCTTTCTCTCTCATGTTAGAGTACATTACTCCATGACACCACATAATGTTATGAGTAGCAGACTTGTGATAAGGAAGAAGGACCATTACAAAAGTGACGGGGGGTGAGGCCCACACGTGTTTGTGCATGCCCTGGGCGTGACAGGACGGACCAAAAAAATCTAGATAAGGCTTGTTCTCTCGAGAGGCTCTTAGAAGTACCATATGCGGTCAAACCCAGAAGTTTTGAGACTTCCCTTCAACAAAGAACACCATGTGGACTATTCAATACACCGAAAAATAAAAAACGAATACGACTTTGACAAGAGCCCAGAACTCTTCTAATCTGGCCATTGGCACCTGCACCAGGACTGGTCAGTACACCAGGAATCAAAACCGAATAAGATATTCAATGACTTCTCACAAACTTCTAAACCCAAAGTAGGTACATGTGTAATAAGCACATTTTTATAACAGCCTTCAAAGTCCCTCTGGAGACTCTTATATTATATTAATATATAAAGTATTTCTGTATATATTGAAATGTATAAAGTATCTCTTATTATTTATTTGCGAGACCAGACAATGGTATATGTTAATATAACAGCGGCAAAACTAGCAGTATGCATGTTTAAATTTCTCGGAGTCCATTGGACTCCAGTGGTGCACTAGGCTCTAACTTTAGGAAGCAGGGATTGCGATGGACATCAATTATAATTATAAGGTGTATATCGTGAAAAAAAATAACCTGCATGGGCCCCTTTACCCGTTCGAGATCAAAGAACTAGTTCTAGCCAAATACAAGGCAGAGATTCAAGCAAGCCAAGCTGTCATTACGCCAGCCACTTCTATCACAGATAGTTGTTGATATTTTATAGGTGTAAAGCTAGTGTTAATACACTTTACACCTGTTGACTCAGGTTTCAATATTAAATGAAAACAAAAGACGCTTTCTCTCTCATGTTAGAGTACATTACTCCATGACACCACATAATGTTATGAGTAGCAGACTTGTGATAAGGAAGAAGGACCATTACAAAAGTGATGGGGGTTGGTGCCCACACGTGTTTGTGCATGCCCTGGGCGTGACAGGACAGACCAAAAGAATCTAGATAAGGCTTGTTCTCTCGAGAGGCTCTTAGAAGTACCATATGCGGTCAAACCCAGAAGTTTTGAGACTTCCCTTCAACAAAGAACACCATGTGGACTATTCAATACACCGAAAAATAAAAAACGAATACGACTTTGACAAGAGCCCAGAACTCTTCTAATCTGGCCATTGGCACCTGCACCAGGACTGGTCAGTACACCAGGAATCAAAACCGAATAAGATATTCAATGACTTCTCACAAACTTCTAAACCCAAAGTAGGTCGTACATGTATAATAAGCACATTATTATAACAGCCTTTAAAGTCCCTCTGGAGACTCTTATATTATATTAATATATAAAGTATTTCTGTATATATTGAAATGTATAAAGTATCTCTTATTATTTATTTGCGAGACCAGACAATGGTATATGTTAAATTAACAGCGGCAAAACTAGCAGTATGCATTTTTAAATTTCTCGGAGTCCATTGGACTCCAGTGGTGCACTAGGCTCTAACTTTAGGAAGCAGGGATTGCGATGGACATCAATTATAATTATAAGGTGTATATCGTGAAAAAAAATAACCTGCATGGGCCCCTTTACCCGTTCGAGATCAAAGAACTAGTTCTAGCCAAATACAAGGCAGAGATTCAAGCAAGCCAAGCTGTCATTACGCCAGCCACTTCTATCAACGATAGTTGCTAATATTTTACAGGTGTAAAGCTAGTGTTAATACACTTTACACCTGTTGACTCAGGTTTCAATATAAAATGAAAACAAAAGACGCTTTCTCTCTCATGTTAGAGTACATTACTCCATGACACCACATAATGTTATGAGTAGCAGACTTGTGATAAGGAAGAAGGACCATTACAAAATTGATGGGGGTTGGTGCCCACACGTGTTTGTGCATGCCCTGGGCGTGACAGGACGGACCAAAAAAATCTAGATAAGGCTTGTTCTCTCGAGAGGCTCTTAGAAGTACCATATGCGGTCCAACCCAGAAGTTTTGAGACTTCCCTTCAACAAAGAACACCATGTGGACTATTCAATACACCGAAAAATAAAAAACGAATACGACTTTGACAAGAGCCCAGAACTCTTCTAATCTGGCCATTGGCACCTGCACCAGGACTGGTCAGTACACCAGGAATCAAAACCGAATAAGATATTCAATGACTTCTCACAAACTTCTAAACCCAAAGTAGGTCGTACATGTATAATAAGCACATTATTATAACAGCCTTTAAAGTCCCTCTGGAGACTCTTATATTATATTAATATATAAAGTATTTCTGTATATATTGAAATGTATAAAGTATCTCTTATTATTTATTTGCGAGACCAGACAATGGTATATGTTAAATTAACAGCGGCAAAACTAGCAGTATGCATTTTTAAATTTCTCGGAGTCCATTGGACTCCAGTGGTGCACTAGGCTCTAACTTTAGGAAGCAGGGATTGCGATGGACATCAATTATAATTATAAGGTGTATATCGTGAAAAAAAATAACCTGCATGGGCCCCTTTACCCGTTCGAGATCAAAGAACTAGTTCTAGCCAAATACAAGGCAGAGATTCAAGCAAGCCAAGCTGTCATTACGCCAGCCACTTCTATCAACGATAGTTGCTAATATTTTACAGGTGTAAAGCTAGTGTTAATACACTTTACACCTGTTGACTCAGGTTTCAATATAAAATGAAAACAAAAGACGCTTTCTCTCTCATGTTAGAGTACATTACTCCATGACACCACATAATGTTATGAGTAGCAGACTTGTGATAAGGAAGAAGGACCATTACAAAAGTGATGGGGGTTGGTGCCCACACGTGTTTGTGCATGCCCTGGGCGTGACAGGACGGACCAAAAGAATCTAGATAAGGCTTGTTCTCTCGAGAGGCTCTTAGAAGTACCATATGCGGTCAAACCCAGAAGTTTTGAGACTTCCCTTCAACAAAGAACACCATGTGGACTATTCAATACACCGAAAAATAAAAAACTAATACGACTTTGACAAGAGCCCAGAACTCTTCTAATCTGGCCATTGGCACCTGCACCAGGACTGGTCAGTACACCAGGAATCAAAACCGAATAAGATATTCAATGACTTCTCACAAACTTCTAAACCCAAAGTAGGTCGTACATGTATAATAAGCACATTATTATAACAGCCTTTAAAGTCCCTCTGGAGACTCTTATATTATATTAATATATAAAGTATTTCTGTATATATTGAAATGTATAAAGTATCTCTTATTATTTATTTGCGAGACCAGACAATGGTATATGTTAAATTAACAGCGGCAAAACTAGCAGTATGCATTTTTAAATTTCTCGGAGTCCATTGGACTCCAGTGGTGCACTAGGCTCTAACTTTAGGAAGCAGGGATTGCGATGGACATCAATTATAATTATAAGGTGTATATCGTGAAAAAAAATAACCTGCATGGGCCCCTTTACCCGTTCGAGATCAAAGAACTAGTTCTAGCCAAATACAAGGCAGAGATTCAAGCAAGCCAAGCTGTCATTACGCCAGCCACTTCTATCAACGATAGTTGCTAATATTTTACAGGTGTAAAGCTAGTGTTAATACACTTTACACCTGTTGACTCAGGTTTCAATATAAAATGAAAACAAAAGACGCTTTCTCTCTCATGTTAGAGTACATTTCTCCATGACACCACATAATGTTATGAGTAGCAGACTTGTGATAAGGAAGAAGGACCATTACAAAATTGATGGTGGTTGGTGCCCACACGTGTTTGTGCATGCGCTGGGCGTGACAGGACGGACCAAAAAAATCTAGATAAGGCTTGTTCTCTCGAGAGGCTCTTAGAAGTACCATATGCGGTCCAACCCAGAAGTTTTGAGACTTCCCTTCAACAAAGAACACCATGTGGACTATTCAATACACCGAAAAATAAAAAACTAATACGACTTTGACAAGAGCCCAGAACTCTTCTAATCTGGCCATTGGCATCTGCACCAGGACTAGTCAGTACACCATAGAATCAAAACCGAATAAGATATTCAATGACTTCTCACAAACTTCTAAACCCAAAGTAGGTCGTACATGTATAATAAGCACATTTTTATAACAGCCTTCAAAGTCCCTCTGGAGACTCTTATATTATATTAATATATAAAGTATTTCTGTATATATTGAAATGTATAAAGTATCTCTTATTATTTATTTGCGAGACCAGACAATGGTATATGTTAAATTAACAGCGGCAAAACTAGCAGTATGCATTTTTAAATTTCTCGGAGTCCATTGGACTCCAGTGGTGCACTAGGCTCTAACTTTAGGAAGCAGGGATTGCGAAGGACATCAATTATAATTATAAGGTGTATATCGTGAAAAAAAATAACCTGCATGGGCCCCTTTACCCGTTCGAGATCAAAGAACTAGTTCTAGCCAAATACAAGGCATAGATTCAAGCAAGCCAAGCTGTCATTACGCCAGCCACTTCTATCACAGATAGTTGTTGATATTTTATAGGTGTAAAGCTAGTGTTAATACACTTTACACCTGTTGACTCAGGTTTCAATATAAAATGAAAACAAAAGACGCTTTCTCTCTCATGTTAGAGTACATTACTCCATGACACCACATAATGTTATGAGTAGCAGACTTGTGATAAGGAAGAAGGACCATTACAAAAGTGATGGGGGTTGGTGCCCACACGTGTTTGTGCATGCCCTGGGCGTGACAGGACGGACCAAAAAAATCTAGATAAGGCTTGTTCTCTCGAGAGGCTCTTAGAAGTACCATATGCGGTCAAACCCAGAAGTTTTGAGACTTCCCTTCAACAAAGAACACCATGTGGACTATTCAATACACCGAAAAATAAAAAACGAATACGACTTTGACAAGAGCCCAGAACTCTTCTAATCTGGCCATTGGCACCTGCACCAGGACTGGTCAGTACACCAGGAATCAAAACCGAATAAGATATTCAATGACTTCTCACAAACTTCTAAACCCAAAGTAGGTCGTACATGTATAATAAGCACATTTTTATAACAGCCTTCAAAGTCCCTCTGGAGACTCTTATATTATATTAATATATAAAGTATTTCTGTATATATTGAAATGTATAAAGTATCTCTTATTATTTATTCTCAAGACCAGACAATGGTATATGTTAAATTAACAGCGGCAAAACTAGCAGTATGCATTTTTAAATTTCTCGGAGTCCATTGGACTCCAGTGGTGCACTAGACTCTAACTTTAGGAAGCAGGGATTGCGATGGACATCAATTATAATTATAAGGTGTATATCGTGAAAAAAAATAACCTGCATGGGCCCCTTTACCCGTTCGAGATCAAAGAACTAGTTCTAGCCAAATACAAGGCATAGATTCAAGCAAGCCAAGCTGTCATTACGCCAGCCACTTCTATCACAGATAGTTGTTGATATTTTATAGGTGTAAAGCTAGTGTTAATACACTTTACACCTGTTGACTCAGGTTTCAATATAAAATTAAAACAAAAGACGCTTTCTCTCTCATGTAAGAGTACATTACTCCATGACACCACATAATGTTATGAGTAGCAGACTTGTGATAAGGAAGAAGGACCATTACAAAAGTGATGGGGGTTGGTGCCCACACGTGTTTGTGCATGCCCTGGGCGTGACAGGACGGACCAAAAAAATCTAGATAAGGCTTGTTCTCTCGAGAGGCTCTTAGAAGTACCATATGCGGTCCAACCCAGAAGTTTTGAGACTTCCCTTCAACAAAGAACACCATGTGGACTATTCAATACACCGAAAAATAAAAAACTAATACGACTTTGACAAGAGCCCAGAACTCTTCTAATCTGGCCATTGGCACCTGCACCAGGACTAGTCAGTACACCAGGAATCAAAACCGAATAAGATATTCAATGACTTCTCACAAACTTCTAAACCCAAAGTAGGTCGTACATGTATAATAAGCAAATTTTTGGAACAGCCTTCAAAGTCCCTCTGGAGACTCTTATATTATATTAATATATAAAGTATTTCTGTATATATTGAAATGTATAAAGTATCTCTTATTATTTATTTGCAAGACCAGACAATGGTATATGTTAAATTAACAGCGGCAAAACTAGCAGTATGCATTTTTAAATTTCTCGGAGTCCATTGGACTCCAGTGGTGCACTAGGCTCTAACTTTAGGAAGCAGGGATTGCGATGGACATCAATTATAATTATAAGGTGTATATCGTGAAAAAAAATAACCTGCATGGGCCCCTTTACCCGTTCGAGATCAAAGAACTAGTTCTAGCCAAATACAAGGCAGAGATTCAAGCAAGCCAAGCTGTCATTACGCCAGCCACTTCTATCAACGATAGTTGCTGATATTTTACAGGTGTAAAGCTAGTGTTAATACACTTTACACCTGTTGACTCAGGTTTCAATATAAAATGAAAACAAAAGACGCTTTCTCTCTCATGTTAGAGTACATTACTCCATGACACCACATAATGTTATGAGTAGCAGACTTGTGATAAGGAAGAAGGACCATTACAAAATTGATGGGGGTTGGTGCCCACACGTGTTTGTGCATGCCCTGGGCGTGACAGGACGGACCAAAAAAATCTAGATAAGGCTTGTTCTCTCGAGAGGCTCTTAGAAGTACCATATGCGGTCAAACCCAGAAGTTTTGAGACTTCCCTTCAACAAAGAACACCATGTGGAATATTCAATACACCGAAAAATAAAAAAGAATACGACTTTGACAAGAGCCCAGAACTCTTCTAATCTGGCCATTGGCACCTGCACCAGGACTAGTCGTACATGTCGTACATGTATAATAAGCACATTTTTGGAACAGCCTTCAAAGTCCCTCTGGATACTCTTATATTATATTAATATATAAAGTATTTCTGTATATATTGAAATGTATAAACTATCTCTTATTATTTATTTGCAAGACCAGAAAATGGTATATGTTAATTTAACAGCGGCAAAATTAGCAGTATGCATTTTTAAAATTCTCGGAGTCCAGTGGACTCCAGTGGTGCACTAGGCTCTAACTTTAGGAAGCAGGGATTGCGATGGACATCAATTATAATTAAAAGGTGTATATCGTGAAAAAAATTAACCTGCATGGGCCCCTTTACCCGTTCGAGATCAAAGAACTAGTTCTAGCCAAATACAAGGCAGAGATTCAAGCAAGCCAAGCTGTCATTACGCCAGCCACTTCTATCACAGATAGTTGCTGATATTTTACAGGTGTAAAGCTAGTGTTAATACACTTTACACCTGTTGACACAGGTTTCAATATAAAATGAAAACAAAAGACGCTTTCTCTCTCATGTTAGAGTACATTACTCCATGACACCACATAATGTTATGAGTAGCAGACTTGTGATAAGGAAGAAGGACCATTACAAAAGTGATCGGGGTTGGTGACCACACGTGTTTGTGCATGCCCTGGGCGTGACAGGACGGACCAGAAAAATCTAGATAAGGCTTGTTCTCTCGAGAGGCTCTTAGAAGTACCATATGCGGTCCAACCCAGAAGTTTTGAGACTTCCCTTCAACAAAGAACACCATGTGGACTATTCAATACACCGAAAAATAAAAAACGAATACGACTTTGACAAGAGCCCAGAACTCTTCTAATCTGGCTATTGACACCTGCACCAGGACTTGTCAGTACACCAGGAATCAAAACCGAATAAGATATTCAATGACTTCTCACAAACTTCTAAACCCAAAGTAGGTCGTACATGTATAATAAGCACATTTTTATAACAGCCTTCAAAGTCCCTCTGGAGACTCTTATATTATATTAATATATAAAGTATTTCTGTATATATTGAAATGTATAAAGTATCTCTTATTATTTATTTGCAAGACCAGACAATGGTATATGTTAAATTAACAGCGGCAAAACTAGCAGTATGCATTTTTAAATTTCTCGGAGTCCATTGGACTCCAGTGGTGCACTAGGCTCTAACTTTAGGAAGCAGGGATTGCGATGGTCATCAATTATAATTATAAGGTGTATATCGTGAAAAAAAATAACCTGCATGGGCCCCTTTACCCGTTCGAGATCAAAGAACTAGTTCTAGCCAAATACAAGGCATAGATTCACGCAAGCCAAGCTGTCATTACGCCAGCCACTTCTATCACAGATAGTTGTTGATATTTTATAGGTGTAAAGCTAGTGTTAATACACTTTACACCTGTTGACACAGGTTTCAATATAAAATTAAAACAAAAGACGCTTTCTCTCTCATGTAAGAGTACATTACTCCATGACACCACATAATGTTATGAGTAGCAGACTTGTGATAAGGAAGAGGGACCATTACAAAAGTGATGGGGGGTGAGGCCCACACGTGTTAGTGCATGCCCTGGGCGTGACAGGACGGACCAAAAAAATCTAGATAAGGCTTGTTCTCTCGAGAGGCTCTTAGAAGTACCATATGCGGTCCAAACCAGAAGTTTTGAGACTTCCCTTCAACAAAGAACACCATGTGGACTATTCAATACACCGAAAAATAAAAAACGAATACGACTTTGACAAGAGCCCAGAACTCTTCTAATCTGGCCATTGGCACCTGCACCAGGACTCGTCAGTACACCAGAGAATCAAAACCGAATAAGATATTCAATGACTTCTCACAAACTTCTAAACCCAAAGTAGGTCGTACATGTATAATAAGCCTTCAAAGTCCCTCTGGAGACTCTTATATTATATTAACATATAAAGTATTTCTGTATATATTCAAATGTATAAAGTATCTCTTATTATTTATTCTCAAGACCAGACAATGGTATATGTTAAATTAACAGCGGCAAAACTAGCAGTATGCATTTTTAAATTTCTCGGAGTCCAGTGGACTCCAGTGGTGCACTAGGCTCTAACTTTAGGAAGCAGGGATTGCGATGGACATCAATTATAATTATAAGGTGTATATCGTGAAAAAAAATAACCTGCATGGGCCCCTTTACCCGTTTGAGATCAAAGAACTAGTTCTAGCCAAATACAAGGCAGAGATTCAAGCAAGCCAAGCTGTCATTACGCCAGCCACTTCTATCAAAGATAGTTGCTAATATTTTACAGGTGTAAAGCTAGTGTTAATACACTTTACACCTGTTGACTCAGGTTTCAATATAAAATGAAAACAAAAGACGCTTTCTCTCTCATGTTAGAGTACATTACTCCATGACACCACATAATGTTATGAGTAGCAGACTTGTGATAAGGAAGAAGGACCATTACAAAATTGATGGGGGTTGGTGCCCACACGTGTTTGTGCATGCCCTGGGCGTGACAGGACGGACCAAAAAAATCTAGATAAGGCTTTTTCTCTCGAGAGGCTCTTAGAAGTACCATATGCGGTCCAACCCAGAAGTTTTGAGACTTCCCTTCAACAAAGAACACCATGTGGACTATTCAATACACCGAAAAATAAAAAACTAATACGACTTTGACAAGAGCCCAGAACTCTTCTAATCTGGCCATTGGCACCTGCACCAGGACTAGTCAGTACACCATAGAATCAAAACCGAGTAAGATATTCAATGACTTCTCACAAACTTCTAAACCCAAAGTAGGTCGTACATGTATAATAAGCACATTTTTATAACAGCCTTCAAAGTCCCTCTGGAGACTCTTATATTATATTAATATATAAAGTATTTCTGTATATATTGAAATGTATAAAGTATCTCTTATTATTTATTTGCGAGACCAGACAATGGTATATGTTAAATTAACAGCGGCAAAACTAGCAGTATGCATTTTTAAATTTCTCGGAGTCCATTGGACTCCAGTGGTGCACTAGGCTCTAACTTTAGGAAGCAGGGATTGCGAAGGACATCAATTATAATTATAAGGTGTATATCGTGAAAAAAAATAACCTGCATGGGCCCCTTTACCCGTTCGAGATCAAAGAACTAGTTCTAGCCAAATACAAGGCATAGATTCAAGCAAGCCAAGCTGTCATTACGCCAGCCACTTCTATCACAGATAGTTGTTGATATTTTATAGGTGTAAAGCTAGTGTTAATACACTTTACACCTGTTGACTCAGGTTTCAATATAAAATGAAAACAAAAGACGCTTTCTCTCTCATGTTAGAGTACATTACTCCATGACACCACATAATGTTATGAGTAGCAGACTTGTGATAAGGAAGAAGGACCATTACAAAAGTGATGGGGGTTGGTGCCCACACGTGTTTGTGCATGCCCTGGGCGTGACAGGACGGACCAAAAAAATCTAGATAAGGCTTGTTCTCTCGAGAGGCTCTTAGAAGTACCATATGCGGTCAAACCCAGAAGTTTTGAGACTTCCCTTCAACAAAGAACACCATGTGGACTATTCAATACACCGAAAAATAAAAAACGAATACGACTTTGACTAGAGCCCAGAACTCTTCTAATCTGGCCATTGGCACCTGCACCAGGACTGGTCAGTACACCAGGAATCAAAACCGAATAAGATATTCAATGACTTCTCACAAACTTCTAAACCCAAAGTAGGTCGTACATGTATAATAAGCACATTTTTATAACAGCCTTCAAAGTCCCTCTGGAGACTCTTATATTATATTAATATATAAAGTATTTCTGTATATATTGAAATGTATAAAGTATCTCTTATTATTTATTCTCAAGACCAGACAATGGTATATGTTAAATTAACAGCGGCAAAACTAGCAGTATGCATTTTTAAATTTCTCGGAGTCCATTGGACTCCAGTGGTGCACTAGACTCTAACTTTAGGAAGCAGGGATTGCGATGGACATCAATTATAATTATAAGGTGTATATCGTGAAAAAAAATAACCTGCATGGGCCCCTTTACCCGTTCGAGATCAAAGAACTAGTTCTAGCCAAATACAAGGCATAGATTCAAGCAAGCCAAGCTGTCATTACGCCAGCCACTTCTATCACAGATAGTTGTTGATATTTTATAGGTGTAAAGCTAGTGTTAATACACTTTACACCTGTTGACACAGGTTTCAATATAAAATTAAAACAAAAGACGCTTTCTCTCTCATGTATGAGTACATTACTCCATGACACCACATAATGTTATGAGTAGCAGACTTGTGATAAGGAAGAGGGACCATTACAAAAGTGATAGGGGGTGAGGCCCACACGTGTTTGTGCATGCCCTGGGCGTGACAGGACGGACCAAAAAAATCTAGATAAGGCTTGTTCTCTCGAGAGGCTCTTAGAAGTACCATATGCGGTCCAACCCAGAAGTTTTGAGACTTCCCTTCAACAAAGAACACCATGTGGACTATTCAATACACCGAAAAATAAAAAACTAATACGACTTTGACAAGAGCCCAGAACTCTTCTAATCTGGCCATTGGCACCTGCACCAGGACTAGTCAGTACACCATAGAATCAAAACCGAATAAGATATTCAATGACTTCTCACAAACTTCTAAACCCAAAGTAGGTCGTACATGTATAATAAGCACATTTTTATAACAGCCTTCAAAGTCCCTCTGGAGACTCTTATATTATATTAATATATAAAGTATTTCTGTATATATTGAAATGTATAAAGTATCTCTTATTATTTATTCTCAAGACCAGACAATGGTATATGTTAAATTAACAGCGGCAAAACTAGCAGTATGCATTTTTAAATTTCTCGGAGTCCATTGGACTCCAGTGGTGCACTAGACTCTAACTTTAGGAAGCAGGGATTGCAAAAGGACATCAATTATAATTATAAGGTGTATATCGTGAAAAAAAATAACCTGCATGGGCCCCTTTACCCGTTCGAGATCAAAGAACTAGTTCTAGCCAAATACAAGGCATAGATTCAAGCAAGCCAAGCTGTCATTACGCCAGCCACTTCTATCACAGATAGTTGTTGATATTTTATAGGTGTAAAGCTAGTGTTAATACACTTTACACCTGTTGACACAGGTTTCAATATAAAATTAAAACAAAAGACGCTTTCTCTCTCATGTATGAGTACATTACTCCATGACACCACATAATGTTATGAGTAGCAGACTTGTGATAAGGAAGAGGGACCATTACAAAAGTGATAGGGGGTGAGGCCCACACGTGTTTGTGCATGCCCTGGGCGTGACAGGACGGACCAAAAAAATCTAGATAAGGCTTGTTCTCTCGAGAGGCTCTTAGAAGTACCATATGCGGTCCAACCCAGAAGTTTTGAGACTTCCCTTCAACAAAGAACACCATGTGGACTATTCAATACACCGAAAAATAAAAAACTAATACGACTTTGACAAGAGCCCAGAACTCTTCTAATCTGGCCATTGGCACCTGCACCAGGACTAGTCGTACATGTCGTACATGTATAATAAGCACATTTTTGGAACAGCCTTCAAAGTCCCTCTGGAGACTCATATTATATTAATATATAAAGTATTTCTGTATATATTGAAATGTATAAAGTATCTCTTATTATTTATTTGCAAGACCAGGCAATGGTATATGTTAAATTAACAGCTGCAAAACTAGCAGTATGCATTTTTAAATTTCTCGGAGTCCAGTGGACTCCAGTGGTGCACTATGCTCTAACTTTAGGAAGCAGGGATTGCGATGGACATCAATTATAATTATAAGGTGTATATCGTGAAAAAAAATAACCTGCATGGGCCCCTTTACCCGTTCGAGATCAAAGAACTAGTTCTAGCCAAATACAAGGCAGAGATTCAAGCAAGCCAAGCTGTCATTACGCCAGCCACTTCTATCACAGATAGTTGCTGATATTTTATAGGTGTAAAGCTAGTGTTAATACACTTTACACCTGTTGACACAGGTTTCAATATAAAATGAAAACAAAAGACGCTTTCTCTCTCATGTTAGAGTACATTACTCCATGACACCACATAATGTTATGAGTAGCAGACTTGTGATAAGGAAGAAGGACCATTACAAAAGTGATGGGGGTTGGTGCCCACACGTGTTTGTGCATGCCCTGGGCGTGACAGGACGGACCAAAAAAATCTAGATAAGGCTTGTTCTCTCGAGAGGCTCTTAGAAGTGCCATATGCGGTCAAACCCAGAAGTTTTGAGACTTCCCTTCAACAAAGAACACCATGTGGACTATTCAATACACCGAAAAATAAAAAAACGAATACGACTTTGACAAGAGCCCAGAACTCTTCTAATCTGGCCATTGGCACCTGCACCAGGACTGGTCAGTACACCAGGAATCAAAACCGAATAAGATATTCAATGACTTCTCACAAACTTCTAAACCCAAAGTAGGTCGTACATGTATAATAAGCACATTTCTATAACAGCCTTCAAAGTCCCTCTGGAGACTCTTATATTATATTAATATATAAAGTATTTCTGTATATATTGAAATGTATAAAGTATCTCTTATTATTTATTTGCGAGACCAGACAATGGTATATGTTAAATTAACAGCGGCAAAACTAGCAGTATGCATTTTTAAATTTCTCGGAGTCCATTGGACTCCAGTGATGCACTAGGCTCTAACTTTAGGAAGCAGGGATTGCGATGGACATCAATTATAATTATAAGGTGTATATCGTGAAAAAAAATAACCTGCATGGGCCCCTTTACCCGTTCGAGATTAAAGAACTAGTTCTAGCCAAATACAAGGCAGAGATTCAAGCAAGCCAAGCTGTCATTACGCCAGCCACTTCTATCAACGATAGTTGCTGATATTTTACAGGTGTAAAGCTAGTGTTAATACACTTTACACCTGTTGACACAGGTTTCAATATAAAATGAAAACAAAAGACGCTTTCTCTCTCATGTTAGAGTACATTACTCCATGACACCACATAATGTTATGAGTAGCAGACTTGTGATAAGGAAGAAGGACCATTACAAAAGTGATGGGGGTTGGTGCCCACACGTGTTTGTGCATGCCCTGGGCGTGACAGGACGGACCAAAAAAATCTAGATAAGGCTTGTTCTCTCGAGAGGCTCTTAGAAGTACCATATGCGGTCAAACCCAGAAGTTTTGAGACTTCCCTTCAACAAAGAACACCATGTGGACTATTCAATACACCGAAAAAGAAAAAACGAATACGACTTTGACAAGAGCCCAGAACTCTTCTAATCTGGCCATTGGCACCTGCACCAGGACTGGTCAGTAAACCAGGAATCAAAACCGAATAAGATATTCAATGACTTCTCACAAACTTCTAAACCCAAAGTAGGTCGTACATGTATAATAAGCACACTTTTATAACAGCCTTCAAAGTCCCTCTGGAGACTCTTATATTATATTAATATATAAAGTATTTCTGTATATATTGAAATGTATAAAGTATCTCTTATTATTTATTTGCGAGACCAGACAATGGTATATTTTAAATTAACAGCGGTAAAACTAGCAGTATGCATTTTTAAATTTCTCGGAGTCCATTGGACTCCAGTGGTGCACTAGGCTCTAACTCTAGGAAGCAGGGATTGCGATGGACATCAATTATAATTATAAGGTGTATATCGTGAAAAAAAATAACCTGCATGGGCCCCTTTACCCGTTCGAGATCAAAGAACTAGTTCTAGCCAAATACAAGGCATAGATTCACGCAAGCCAAGCTGTCATTACGCCAGCCACTTCTATCACAGATAGTTGTTGATATTTTATAGGTGTAAAGCTAGTGTTAATACACTTTACACCTGTTGACACAGGTTTCAATATAAAATTAAAACAAAAGACGCTTTCTCTCTCATGTTAGAGTACATTACTCCATGACACCACATAATGTTATGAGTAGCAGACTTGTGATAAGGAAGAGGGACCATTACAAAAGTGATGGGGGGTGAGGCCCACACGTGTTTGTGCATGCCCTGGGCGTGACAGGACGGACCAAAAAAATCTAGATAAGGCTTGTTCTCTCGAGAGGCTCTTAGAAGTACCATATGCGGTCCAAACCAGAAGTTTTGAGACTTCCCTTCAACAAAGAACACCATGTGGACTATTCAATACACCGAAAAATAAAAAACGAATACGACTTTGACAAGAGCCCAGAACTCTTCTAATCTGGCCATTGGCACCTGCACCAGGACTCGTCAGTACACCAGAGAATCAAAACCGAATAAGATATTCAATGACTTCTCACAAACTTCTAAACCCAAAGTAGGTCGTACATGTATAATAAGCCTTCAAAGTCCCTCTGGAGACTCTTATATTATATTAACATATAAAGTATTTCTGTATATATTCAAATGTATAAAGTATCTCTTATTATTTATTCTCAAGACCAGACAATGGTATATGTTAAATTAACAGCGGCAAAACTAGCAGTATGCATTTTTAAATTTCTCGGAGTCCAGTGGACTCCAGTGGTGCACTAGGCTCTAACTTTAGGAAGCAGGGATTGCGATGGACATCAATTATAATTATAAGGTGTATATCGTGAAAAAAAATAACCTGCATGGGCCCCTTTACCCGTTCGAGATCAAAGAACTAGTTCTAGCCAAATACAAGGCATAGATTCAAGCAAGCCAAGCTGTCATTACGCCAGCCACTTCTATCAACGATAGTTGCTAATATTTTACAGGTGTAAAGCTAGTGTTAATACACTTTACACCTGTTGACTCAGGTTTCAATATAAAATGAAAACAAAAGACGCTTTCTCTCTCATGTTAGAGTACATTACTCCATGACACCACATAATGTTATGAGTAGCAGACTTGTGATAAGGAAGAAGGACCATTACAAAATTGATGGGGGTTGGTGCCCACACGTGTTTGTGCATGCCCTGGGCGTGACAGGACGGACCAAAAAAATCTAGATAAGGCTTGTTCTCTCGAGAGGCTCTTAGAAGTACCATATGCGGTCCAACCCAGAAGTTTTGAGACTTCCCTTCAACAAAGAACACCATGTGGACTATTCAATACACCGAAAAATAAAAAACTAATACGACTTTGACAAGAGCCCAGAACTCTTCTAATCTGGCCATTGGCACCTGCACCAGGACTAGTCAGTACACCATAGAATCAAAACCGAGTAAGATATTCAATGACTTCTCACAAACTTCTAAACCCAAAGTAGGTCGTACATGTATAATAAGCACATTTTTATAACAGCCTTCAAAGTCCCTCTGGAGACTCTTATATTATATTAATATATAAAGTATTTCTGTATATATTGAAATGTATAAAGTATCTCTTATTATTTATTTGCGAGACCAGACAATGGTATATGTTAAATTAACAGCGGCAAAACTAGCAGTATGCATTTTTAAATTTCTCGGAGTCCATTGGACTCCAGTGGTGCACTAGGCTCTAACTTTAGGAAGCAGGGATTGCGAAGGACATCAATTATAATTATAAGGTGTATATCGTGAAAAAAAAATAACCTGCATGGGCCCCTTTACCCGTTCGAGATCAAAGAACTAGTTCTAGCCAAATACAAGGCATAGATTCAAGCAAGCCAAGCTGTCATTACGCCAGCCACTTCTATCACAGATAGTTGTTGATATTTTATAGGTGTAAAGCTAGTGTTAATACACTTTACACCTGTTGACTCAGGTTTCAATATAAAATGAAAACAAAAGACGCTTTCTCTCTCATGTTAGAGTACATTACTCCATGACACCACATAATGTTATGAGTAGCAGACTTGTGATAAGGAAGAAGGACCATTACAAAAGTGATGGGGGTTGGTGCCCACACGTGTTTGTGCATGCCCTGGGCGTGACAGGACGGACCAAAAAAATCTAGATAAGGCTTGTTCTCTCGAGAGGCTCTTAGAAGTACCATATGCGGTCAAACCCAGAAGTTTTGAGACTTCCCTTCAACAAAGAACACCATGTGGACTATTCAATACACCGAAAAATAAAAAACGAATACGACTTTGACAAGAGCCCAGAACTCTTCTAATCTGGCCATTGGCACCTGCACCAGGACTGGTCAGTACACCAGGAATCAAAACCGAATAAGATATTCAATGACTTCTCACAAACTTCTAAACCCAAAGTAGGTCGTACATGTATAATAAGCACATTTTTATAACAGCCTTCAAAGTCCCTCTGGAGACTCTTATATTATATTAATATATAAAGTATTTCTGTATATATTGAAATGTATAAAGTATCTCTTATTATTTATTCTCAAGACCAGACAATGGTATATGTTAAATTAACAGCGGCAAAACTAGCAGTATGCATTTTTAAATTTCTCGGAGTCCATTGGACTCCAGTGGTGCACTAGACTCTACCTTTAGGAAGCAGGGATTGCGATGGACATCAATTATAATTATAAGGTGTATATCGTGAAAAAAAATAACCTGCATGGGCCCCTTTACCCGTTCGAGATCAAAGAACTAGTTCTAGCCAAATACAAGGCATAGATTCAAGCAAGCCAAGCTGTCATTACGCCAGCCACTTCTATCACAGATAGTTGTTGATATTTTATAGGTGTAAAGCTAGTGTTAATACACTTTACACCTGTTGACACAGGTTTCAATATAAAATTAAAACAAAAGACGCTTTCTCTCTCATGTATGAGTACATTACTCCATGACACCACATAATGTTATGAGTAGCAGACTTGTGATAAGGAAGAGGGACCATTACAAAAGTGATAGGGGGTGAGGCCCACACGTGTTTGTGCATGCCCTGGGCGTGACAGGACGGACCAAAAAAATCTAGATAAGGCTTGTTCTCTCGAGAGGCTCTTAGAAGTACCATATGCGGTCCAACCCAGAAGTTTTGAGACTTCCCTTCAACAAAGAACACCATGTGGACTATTCAATACACCGAAAAATAAAAAACTAATACGACTTTGACAAGAGCCCAGAACTCTTCTAATCTGGCCATTGGCACCTGCACCAGGACTAGTCAGTACACCATAGAATCAAAACCGAATAAGATATTCAATGACTTCTCACAAACTTCTAAACCCAAAGTAGGTCGTACATGTATAATAAGCACATTTTTATAACAGCCTTCAAAGTCCCTCTGGAGACTCTTATATTATATTAATATATAAAGTATTTCTGTATATATTGAAATGTATAAAGTATCTCTTATTATTTATTCTCAAGACCAGACAATGGTATATGTTAAATTAACAGCGGCAAAACTAGCAGTATGCATTTTTAAATTTCTCGGAGTCCATTGGACTCCAGTGGTGCACTAGACTCTAACTTTAGGAAGCAGGGATTGCGATGGACATCAATTATAATTATAAGGTGTATATCGTGAAAAAAAATAACCTGCATGGGCCCCTTTACCCGTTCGAGATCAAAGAACTAGTTCTAGCCAAATACAAGGCATAGATTCAAGCAAGCCAAGCTGTCATTACGCCAGCCACTTCTATCACAGATAGTTGTTGATATTTTATAGGTGTAAAGCTAGTGTTAATACACTTTACACCTGTTGACACAGGTTTCAATATAAAATTAAAACAAAAGACGCTTTCTCTCTCATGTATGAGTACATTACTCCATGACACCACATAATGTTATGAGTAGCAGACTTGTGATAAGGAAGAGGGACCATTACAAAAGTGATAGGGGGTGAGGCCCACACGTGTTTGTGCATGCCCTGGGCGTGACAGGACGGACCAAAAAAATCTAGATAAGGCTTGTTCTCTCGAGAGGCTCTTAGAAGTACCATATGCGGTCCAACCCAGAAGTTTTGAGAGTTCCCTTCAACAAAGAACACCATGTGGACTATTCAATACACCGAAAAATAAAAAACTAATACGACTTGACAAGAGCCCAGAACTCTTCTAATCTGGCCATTGGCACCTGCACCAGGACTAGTCGTACATGTCGTACATGTATAATAAGCACATTTTTGGAACAGCCTTCAAAGTCCCTCTGGAGACTCATATTATATTAATATATAAAGTATTTCTGTATATATTGAAATGTATAAAGTATCTCTTATTATTTATTTGCAAGACCAGGCAATGGTATATGTTAAATTAACAGCGGTAAAACTAGCAGTATGCATTTTTAAATTTCTCGGAGTCCATTGGACTCCAGTGGTGCACTAGGCTCTAACTCTAGGAAGCAGGGATTGCGATGGACATCAATTATAATTATAAGGTGTATATCGTGAAAAAAAAATAACCTGCATGGGCCCCTTTACCCGTTCGAGATCAAAGAACTAGTTCTAGCCAAATACAAGGCAGAGATTCAAGCAAGCCAAGCTGTCATTACGCCAGCCACTTCTATCACAGATAGTTGTTGATATTTTATAGGTGTAAAGCTAGTGTTAATACACTTTACACCTGTTGACACAGGTTTCAATATAAAATGAAAACAAAAGACGCTTTCTCTCTCATGTATGAGTACATTACTCCATGACACCACATAATGTTATGAGTAGCAGACTTGTGATAAGGAAGAGGGACCATTAGAAAAGTGATAGGGGGTGAGGCCCACACGTGTTTGTGCATGCCCTGGGCGTGACAGGACGGACCAAAAAAATCTAGATAAGGCTTGTTCTCTCGAGAGGCTCTTAGAAGTACCATATGCGGTCCAACCCAGAAGTTTTGAGACTTCCCTTCAACAAAGAACACCATGTGGACTATTCAATACACCGAAAAATAAAAAACTAATACGACTTTCACAAGAGCCCAGAACTCTTCTAATCTGGCCATTGGCACCTGCACCAGGACTAGTCAGTACACCATAGAATCAAAACCGAATAAGATATTCAATGACTTCTCACAAACTTCTAAACCCAAAGTAGGTCGTACATGTATAATAAGCACATTTTTATAACAGCCTTCAAAGTCCCTCTGGAGACTCTTATATTATATTAATATATAAAGTATTTCTGTATATATTGAAATGTATAAAGTATCTCTTATTATTTATTCTCAAGACCAGACAATGGTATATGTTAAATTAACAGCGGCAAAACTAGCAGTATGCATTTTTAAATTTCTCGGAGTCCATTGGACTCCAGTGGTGCACTAGACTCTAACTTTAGGAAGCAGGGATTGCGATGGACATCAATTATAATTATAAGGTGTATATCGTGAAAAAAAATAACCTGCATGGGCCCCTTTACCCGTTCGAGATCAAAGAACTAGTTCTAGCCAAATACAAGGCATAGATTCAAGCAAGCCAAGCTGTCATTACGCCAGCCACTTCTATCACAGATAGTTGTTGATATTTTATAGGTGTAAAGCTAGTGTTAATACACTTTACACCTGTTGACACAGGTTTCAATATAAAATTAAAACAAAAGACGCTTTCTCTCTCATGTATGAGTACATTACTCCATGACACCACATAATGTTATGAGTAGCAGACTTGTGATAAGGAAGAGGGACCATTACAAAAGTGATAGGGGGTGAGGCCCACACGTGTTTGTGCATGCCCTGGGCGTGACAGGACGGACCAAAAAAATCTAGATAAGGCTTGTTCTCTCGAGAGGCTCTTAGAAGTACCATATGCGGTCCAACCCAGAAGTTTTGAGAGTTCCCTTCAACAAAGAACACCATGTGGACTATTCAATACACCGAAAAATAAAAAACTAATACGACTTGACAAGAGCCCAGAACTCTTCTAATCTGGCCATTGGCACCTGCACCAGGACTAGTCGTACATGTCGTACATGTATAATAAGCACATTTTTGGAACAGCCTTCAAAGTCCCTCTGGAGACTCATATTATATTAATATATAAAGTATATCTGTATATATTGAAATGTATAAAGTATCTCTTATTATTTATTTGCAAGACCAGGCAATGGTATATGTTAAATTAACAGCGGTAAAACTAGCAGTATGCATTTTTAAATTTCTCGGAGTCCATTGGACTCCAGTGGTGCACTAGGCTCTAACTCTAGGAAGCAGGGATTGCGATGGACATCAATTATAATTATAAGGTGTATATCGTGAAAAAAAAATAACCTGCATGGGCCCCTTTACCCGTTCGAGATCAAAGAACTAGTTCTAGCCAAATACAAGGCAAAGATTCAAGCAAGCCAAGCTGTCATTACGCCAGCCACTTCTATCAACGATAGTTGCTGATATTTTACAGGTGTAAAGCTAGTGTTAATACACTTTACACCTGTTGACTCAGGTTTCAATATAAAATGAAAACAAAAGACGCTTTCTCTCTCATGTTAGAGTACATTACTCCATGACACCACATAATGTTATGAGTAGCAGACTTGTGATAAGGAAGAAGGACCATTACAAAAGTGATGGGGGTTGGTGCCCACACGTGTTTGTGCATGCCCTGGGCGTGACAGGACGGACCAAAAAAATCTAGATAAGGCTTGTTCTCTCGAGAGGCTCTTAGAAGTACCATATGCGGTCAAACCCAGAAGTTTTGAGACTTCCCTTCAACAAAGAACACCATGTGGACTATTCAATACACCGAAAAATAAAAAACGAATACGACTTTGACAAGAGCCCAGAACTCTTCTAATCTGGCCATTGGCACCTGCACCAGGACTGGTCAGTACACCAGGAATCAAAACCGAATAAGATATTCAATGACTTCTCACAAACTTCTAAACCCAAAGTAGGTCGTACATGTATAATAAGCACATTTTTATAACAGCCTTCAAAGTCCCTCTGGAGACTCTTATATTATATTAATATATAAAGTATTTCTGTATATATTGAAATGTATAAAGTATCTCTTATTATTTATTCTCAAGACCAGACAATGGTATATGTTAAATTAACAGCGGCAAAACTAGCAGTATGCATTTTTAAATTTCTCGGAGTCCATTGGACTCCAGTGGTGCACTAGACTCTAACTTTAGGAAGCAGGGATTGCGATGGACATCAATTATAATTATAAGGTGTATATCGTGAAAAAAAATAACCTGCATGGGCCCCTTTACCCGTTCGAGATCAAAGAACTAGTTCTAGCCAAATACAAGGCATAGATTCAAGCAAGCCAAGCTGTCATTACGCCAGCCACTTCTATCACAGATAGTTGTTGATATTTTATAGGTGTAAAGCTAGTGTTAATACACTTTACACCTGTTGACACAGGTTTCAATATAAAATTAAAACAAAAGACGCTTTCTCTCTCATGTATGAGTACATTACTCCATGACACCACATAATGTTATGAGTAGCAGACTTGTGATAAGGAAGAGGGACCATTACAAAAGTGATAGGGGGTGAGGCCCACACGTGTTTGTGCATGCCCTGGGCGTGACAGGACGGACCAAAAAAATCTAGATAAGGCTTGTTCTCTCGAGAGGCTCTTAGAAGTACCATATGCGGTCCAACCCAGAAGTTTTGAGAGTTCCCTTCAACAAAGAACACCATGTGGACTATTCAATACACCGAAAAATAAAAAACTAATACGACTTGACAAGAGCCCAGAACTCTTCTAATCTGGCCATTGGCACCTGCACCAGGACTAGTCGTACATGTCGTACATGTATAATAAGCACATTTTTGGAACAGCCTTCAAAGTCCCTCTGGAGACTCATATTATATTAATATATAAAGTATTTCTGTATATATTGAAATGTATAAAGTATCTCTTATTATTTATTTGCAAGACCAGGCAATGGTATATGTTAAATTAACAGCGGTAAAACTAGCAGTATGCATTTTTAAATTTCTCGGAGTCCATTGGACTCCAGTGGTGCACTAGGCTCTAACTCTAGGAAGCAGGGATTGCTATGGACATCAATTATAATTATAAGGTGTATATCGTGAAAAAAAAATAACCTGCATGGGCCCCTTTACCCGTTCGAGATCAAAGAACTAGTTCTAGCCAAATACAAGGCAGAGATTCAAGCAAGCCAAGCTGTCATTACGCCAGCCACTTCTATCAACGATAGTTGCTGATATTTTACAGGTGTAAAGCTAGTGTTAATACACTTTACACCTGTTGACTCAGGTTTCAATATAAAATGAAAACAAAAGACGCTTTCTCTCTCATGTTAGAGTACATTACTCCATGACACCACATAATGTTATGAGTAGCAGACTTGTGATAAGGAAGAAGGACCATTACAAAAGTGATGGGGGTTGGTGCCCACACGTGTTTGTGCATGCCCTGGGCGTGACAGGACGGACCAAAAAAATCTAGATAAGGCTTGTTCTCTCGAGAGGCTCTTAGAAGTACCATATGCGGTCAAACCCAGAAGTTTTGAGACTTCCCTTCAACAAAGAACACCATGTGGACTATTCAATACACCGAAAAATAAAAAACGAATACGACTTTGACAAGAGCCCAGAACTCTTCTAATCTGGCCATTGGCACCTGCACCAGGACTGGTCAGTACACCAGGAATCAAAACCGAATAAGATATTCAATGACTTCTCACAAACTTCTAAACCCAAAGTAGGTCGTACATGTATAATAAGCACATTTTTATAACAGCCTTCAAAGTCCCTCTGGAGACTCTTATATTATATTAATATATAAATTATTTCTGTATATATTGAAATGTATAAAGTATCTCTTATTATTTATTTGCGAGACCAGACAATGGTATATGTTAAATTAACAGCGGCAAAACTAGCAGTATGCATTTTTAAATTTCTCGGAGTCCATTGGACTCCAGTGGTGCACTAGGCTCTGACTTTAGGAAGCAGGGATTGCGATGGACATCAATTATAATTATAAGGTGTATATCGTGAAAAAAAATAACCTGCATGGGCCCCTTTACCCGTTCGAGATCAAAGAACTAGTTCTAGCCAAATACAAGGCAGAGATTCAAGCAAGCCAAGCTGTCATTACGCCAGCCACTTCTATCACAGATAGTTGTTGATATTTTATAGGTGTAAAGCTAGTGTTAATACACTTTACACCTGTTGACTCAGGTTTCAATATAAAATTAAAAGAAAAGACGCTTTCTCTCTCATGTAAGAGTACATTACTCCATGACACCACATAATGTTATGAGTAGCAGACTTGTGATAAGGAAGAAGGACCATTACAAAAGTGATGGGGGTTGGTGCCCACACGTGTTTGTGCATGCCCTGGGCGTGACAGGACGGACCAAAAAAATCTAGATAAGGCTTGTTCTCTCGAGAGGCTCTTAGAAGTACCATATGCGGTCCAACCCAGAAGTTTTGAGACTTCCCTTCAACAAAGAACACCATGTGGACTATTCAATACACCGAAAAATAAAAAACGAATACGACTTTGACAAGAGCCCAGAACTCTTCTAATCTGGCCATTGGCACCTGCACCAGGACTGGTCAGTACACCAGGAATCAAAACCGAATAAGATATTCAATGACTTCTCACAAACTTCTAAACCCAAAGTAGGTCGTACATGTATAATAAGCACATTTTTATAACAGCCTTCAAAGTCCCTCTGGAGACTCTTATATTATATTAATATATAAAGTATTTCTGTATATATTGAAATGTATAAAGTATCTCTTATTATTTATTTGCGAGACCAGACAATGGTATATGTTAAATTAACAGCGGCAAAACTAGCAGTATGCATTTTTAAATTTCTCGGAGTCCATTGGACTCCAGTGGTGCACTAGGCTTTGACTTTAGGAAGCAGGGATTGCGATGGACATCAATTATAATTATAAGGTGTATATCGTGAAAAAAAATAACCTGCATGGGCCCCTTTACCCGTTCGAGATCAAAGAACTAGTTCTAGCCAAATACAAGGCAGAGATTCAAGCAAGCCAAGCTGTCATTACGCCAGCCACTTCTATCACAGATAGTTGTTGATATTTTATAGGTGTAAAGCTAGTGTTAATACACTTTCCACCTGTTGACTCAGGTTTCAATATAAAATTAAAACAAAAGACGCTTTCTCTCTCATGTAAGAGTACATTACTCCATGACACCACATAATGTTATGAGTAGCAGACTTGTGATAAGGAAGAAGGACCATTACAAAAGTGATGGGGGTTGGTGCCCACACGTGTTTGTGCATGCCCTGGGCGTGACAGGACGGACCAAAAAAATCTAGATAAGGCTTGTTCTCTCGAGAGGCTCTTAGAAGTACCATATGCGGTCCAACCCAGAAGTTTTGAGACTTCCCTTCAACAAAGAACACCATGTGGACTATTCAATACACCGAAAAATAAAAAACTAATACGACTTTGACAAGAGCCCAGAACTCTTCTAATCTGGCCATTGGCACCTGCACCAGGACTAGTCAGTACACCAGGAATCAAAACCGAATAAGATATTCAATGACTTCTCACAAACTTCTAAACCCAAAGTAGGTCGTACATGTATAATAAGCAAATTTTTGGAACAGCCTTCAAAGTCCCTCTGGAGACTCTTATATTATATTAATATATAAAGTATTTCTGTATATATTGAAATGTATAAAGTATCTCTTATTATTTATTTGCAAGCCCAGACAATGGTATATGTTAAATTAACAGCGGCAAAACTAGCAGTATGCATTTTTAAATTTCTCGGAGTCCATTGGACTCCAGTGGTGCACTAGGCTCTAACTTTAGGAAGCAGAGATTGCGATGGACATCAATTATAATTATAAGGTGTATATCGTGAAAAAAAATAACCTGCATGGGCCCCTTTACCCGTTCGAGATCAAAGAACTAGTTCTAGCCAAATACAAGGCAGAGATTCAAGCAAGCCAAGCTGTCATTACGCCAGCCACTTCTATCACAGATAGTTGCTGATATTTTACAGGTGTAAAGCTAGTGTTAATACACTTTACACCTGTTGACTCAGGTTTCAATATAAAATGAAAACAAAAGACGCTTTCTCTCTCATGTTAGAGTACATTACTCCATGACACCACATAATGTTATGAGTAGCAGACTTGTGATAAGGAAGAAGGACCATTACAAAATTGATGGGGGTTGGTGCCCACACGTGTTTGTGCATGCCCTGGGCGTGACAGGACGGACCAAAAAAATCTAGATAAGGCTTGTTCTCTCGAGAGGCTCTTAGAAGTACCATATGCGGTCAAACCCAGAAGTTTTGAGACTTCCCTTCAACAAAGAACACCATGTGGACTATTCAATACACCGAAAAATAAAAAAGAATACGACTTTGACAAGAGCCCAGAACTCTTCTAATCTGGCCATTGGCACCTGCACCAGGACTAGTCGTTAATGTCGTACATGTATAATAAGCACATTTTTGGAACAGCCTTCAAAGTCCCTCTGGAGACTCTTATATTATATTAATATATAAAGTATTTCTGTATATATTGAAATGTATAAACTATCTCTTATTATTTATTTGCAAGACCAGAAAATGGTATATGTTAAATTAACAGCGGCAAAACTAGCAGTATGCATTTTTAAAATTCTCGGAGTCCAGTGGACTCCAGTGGTGCACTAGGCTCTAACTTTAGGAAGCAGGGATTGCGATGGACATCAATTATAATTAAAAGGTGTATATCGTGAAAAAAATTAACCTGCATGGGCCCCTTTACCCGTTCGAGATCAAAGAACTAGTTCTAGCCAAATACAAGGCAGAGATTCAAGCAAGCCAAGCTGTCATTACGCCAGCCACTTCTATCACAGATAGTTGCTGATATTTTACAGGTGTAAAGCTAGTGTTAATACACTTTACACCTGTTGACACAGGTTTCAATATAAAATGAAAACAAAAGACGCTTTCTCTCTCATGTTAGAGTACATTACTCCATGACACCACATAATGTTATGAGTAGCAGACTTGTGATAAGGAAGAAGGACCATTACAAAAGTGATGGGGGTTGGTGACCACACGTGTTTGTGCATGCCCTGGGCGTGACAGGACGGACCAAAAAAATCTAGATAAAGGCTTGTTCTCTCGAGAGGCTCTTAGAAGTACCATATGCGGTCCAACCAAGAAGTTTTGAGACTTCCCTTCAACAAAGAACACCATGTGGACTATTCAATACACCGAAAAATAAAAAACGAATACGACTTTGACAAGAGCCCAGAACTCTTCTAATCTGGCTATTGACACCTGCACCAGGACTTGTCAGTACACCAGGAATCAAAACCGAATAAGATATTCAATGACTTCTCACAAACTTCTAAACCCAAAGTAGGTCGTACATGTATAATAAGCACATTTTTATAACAGCCTTCAAAGTCCCTCTGGAGACTCTTATATTATATTAATATATAAAGTATTTCTGTATATATTGAAATGTATAAAGTATCTCTTATTATTTATTTGCAAGACCAGACAATGGTATATGTTAAATTAACAGCGGCAAAACTAGCAGTATGCATTTTTAAATTTCTCGGAGTCCATTGGACTCCAGTGGTGCACTAGGCTCTAACTTTAGGAAGCAGGGATTGCGATGGTCATCAATTATAATTATAAGGTGTATATCGTGAAAAAAAATAACCTGCATGGGCCCCTTTACCCGTTCGAGATCAAAGAACTAGTTCTAGCCAAATACAAGGCATAGATTCACGCAAGCCAAGCTGTCATTACGCCAGCCACTTCTATCACAGATAGTTGTTGATATTTTATAGGTGTAAAGCTAGTGTTAATACACTTTACACCTGTTGACACAGGTTTCAATATAAAATTAAAACAAAAGACGCTTTCTCTCTCATGTAAGAGTACATTACTCCATGACACCACATAATGTTATGAGTAGCAGACTTGTGATAAGGAAGAGGGACCATTACAAAAGTGATGGTGGGTGAGGCCCACACGTGTTTGTGCATGCCCTGGGCGTGACAGGACGGACCAAAAAAATCTAGATAAGGCTTGTTCTCTCGAGAGGCTCTTAGAAGTACCATATGCGGTCCAAACCAGAAGTTTTGAGACTTCCCTTCAACAAAGAACACCATGTGGACTATTCAATACACCGAAAAAAAAAAAACGAATACGACTTTGACAAGAGCCCAGAACTCTTCTAATCTGGCCATTGGCACCTGCACCAGGACTCGTCAGTACACCAGAGAACCAAAACCGAATAAGATATTCAATGACTTCTCACAAACTTCTAAACCCAAAGTAGGTCGTACATGTATAATAAGCCTTCAAAGTCCCTCTGGAGACTCTTATATTATATTAACATATAAAGTATTTCTGTATATATTCAAATGTATAAAGTATCTCTTATTATTTATTCTCAAGACCAGACAATGGTATATGTTAAATTAACAGCGGCAAAACTAGCAGTATGCATTTTTAAATTTCTCGGAGTCCAGTGGACTCCAGTGGTGCACTAGGCTCTAACTTTAGGAAGCAGGGATTGCGATGGACATCAATTATAATTATAAGGTGTATATCGTGAAAAAAAATAACCTGCATGGGCCCCTTTACCCGTTCGAGATCAAAGAACTAGTTCTAGCCAAATACAAGGCATAGATTCAAGCAAGCCAAGCTGTCATTACGCCAGCCACTTCTATCACAGATAGTTGTTGATATTTTATAGGTGTAAAGCTAGTGTTAATACACTTTACACCTGTTGACACAGGTTTCAATATAAAATGAAAACAAAAGACGCTTTCTCTCTCATGTTAGAGTACATTACTCCATGACACCACATAATGTTATGAGTAGCAGACTTGTGATAAGGAAGAAGGACCATTACAAAAGTGATGGGGGTTGGTGCCCACACGTGTTTGTGCATGCCCTGGGCGTGACAGGACGGACCAAAAAAATCTAGATAAGGCTTGTTCTCTCGAGAGGCTCTTAGAAGTACCATATGCGGTCCAACCCAGAAGTTTTGAGACTTCCCTTCAACAAAGAACACCATGTGGACTATTCAATACACCGAAAAATAAAAAACGAATACGACTTTGACAAGAGCCCAGAACTCTTCTAATCTGGCTATTGACACCTGCACCAGGACTTGTCAGTACACCAGGAATCAAAACCGAATAAGATATTCAATGACTTCTCACAAACTTCTAAACCCAAAGTAGGTCGTACATGTATAATAAGCACATTTTTATAACAGCCTTCAAAGTCCCTCTGGAGACTCTTATATTATATTAATATATAAAGTATTTCTGTATATATTGAAATGTATAAAGTATCTCTTATTATTTATTTGCAAGACCAGACAATGGTATATGTTAAATTAACAGCGGCAAAACTAGCAGTATGCATTTTTAAATTTCTCGGAGTCCATTGGACTCCAGTGGTGCACTAGGCTCTAACTTTAGGAAGCAGGGATTGCGATGGTCATCAATTATAATTATAAAGTGTATATCGTGAAAAAAAATAACCTGCATAAGCTTCTTTACCCGTTCGAGATCAAAGAACTAGTTCTAGCCAAATACAAGGCATAGATTCACGCAAGCCAAGCTGTCATTACGCCAGCCACTTCTATCACAGATAGTTGTTGATATTTTATAGGTGTAAAGCTAGTGTTAATACACTTTACACCTGTTGACACAGGTTTCAATATAAAATGAAAACAAAAGACGCTTTCTCTCTCATGTTAGAGTACATTACTCCATGACACCACATAATGTTATGAGTAGCAGACTTGTGATAAGGAAGAAGGACCATTACAAAAGTGATGGGGGTTGGTGACCACACGTGTTTGTGCATGCCCTGGGCGTGACAGGACGGACCAGAAAAATCTAGATAAGGCTTGTTCTCTCGAGAGGCTCTTAGAAGTACCATATGCGGTCCAACCCAGAAGTTTTGAGACTTCCCTTCAACAAAGAACACCATGTGGACTATTCAATACACCGAAAAATAAAAAACGAATACGACTTTGACAAGAGCCCAGAACTCTTCTAATCTGGCCATTGGCACCTGCACCAGGACTCGTCAGTACACCAGAGAATCAAAACCGAATAAGATATTCAATGACTTCTCACAAACTTCTAAACCCAAAGTAGGTCGTACATGTATAATAAGCCTTCAAAGTCCCTCTGGAGACTCTTATATTATATTAACATATAAAGTATTTCTGTATATATTGAAATGTATAAAGTATCTCTTATTATTTATTCTCAAGACCAGACAATGGTATATGTTAAATTAACAGCGGCAAAACTAGCAGTATGCATTTTTAAATTTCTCGGAGTCCATCGGACTCCAGTGGTGCACTAGGCTCTAACTTTAGGAAGCAGGGATTGCTATGGACATCAATTATAATTATAAGGTGTATATCGTGAAAAAAAATAACCTGCATGGGCCCCTTTACCCGTTCGAGATCAAAGAACTAGCTCTAGCCAAATACAAGGCATAGATTCAAGCAAGCCAAGCTGTCATTACGCCAGCCACTTCTATCACAGATAGTTGTTGATATTTTATAGGTGTAAAGCTAGTGTTAATACACTTTACACCTGTTGACACAGGTTTCAATATAAAATTAAAACAAAAGACGCTTTCTCTCTCATGTAAGAGTACATTACTCCATGACACCACATAATGTTATGAGTAGCAGACTTGTGATAAGGAAGAGGGACCATTACAAAAGTGATGGGGGGTGAGGCCCACACGTGTTTGTGCATGCCCTGGGCGTGACAGGACGGACCAAAAAAATCTAGATAAGGCTTGTTCTCTCGAGAGGCTCTTAGAAGTACCATATGCGGTCAAACCCAGAAGTTTTGAGACTTCCCTTCAACAAAGAACACCATGTGGACTATTCAATACACCGAAAAATAAAAAAGAATACGACTTTGACAAGAGCCCAGAACTCTTCCAATCTGGCCATTGGCACCTGCACCAGGACTAGTCGTACATGTCGTACATGTATAATAAGCACATTTTTGGAACAGCCTTCAAAGTCCCTCTGGAGACTCTTATATTATATTAATATATAAAGTATTTCTGTATATATTGAAATGTATAAACTATCTCTTATTATTTATTTGCAAGACCAGAAAATGGTATATGTTAAATTAACAGCGGCAAAACTAGCAGTATGCATTTTTAAAATTCTCGGAGTCCAGTGGACTCCAGTGGTGCACTAGGCTCTAACTTTAGGAAGCAGGGATTGCGATGGACATCAATTATAATTAAAAGGTGTATATCGTAAAAAAAATTAACCTGCATGGGCCCCTTTACCCGTTCGAGATCAAAGAACTAGTTCTCTAGCCAAATACAAGGCAGAGATTCAAGCAAGCCAAGCTGTCCTTACGCCAGCCACTTCTATCACAGATAGTTGCTGATATTTTACAGGTGTAAAGCTAGTGTTAATACACTTTACACCTGTTGACACAGGTTTCAATATAAAATGAAAACAAAAGACGCTTTCTCTCTCATGTTAGAGTACATTACTCCATGACACCACATAATGTTATGAGTAGCAGACTTGTGATAAGGAAGAAGGACCATTACAAAAGTGATGGGGGTTGGTGACCACACGTGTTTGTGCATGCCCTGGGCGTGACAGGACGGACCAGAAAAATCTAGATAAGGCTTGTTCTCTCGAGAGGCTCTTAGAAGTACCATATGCGGTCCAACCCAGAAGTTTTGAGACTTCCCTTCAACAAAGAACACCATGTGGACTATTCAATACACCGAAAAATAAAAAACGAATACGACTTTGACAAGAGCCCAGAACTCTTCTAATCTGGCTATTGACACCTGCACCAGGACTTGTCAGTACACCAGGAATCAAAACCGAATAAGATATTCAATGACTTCTCACAAACTTCTAAACCCAAAGTAGGTCGTACATGTATAATAAGCACATTTTTATAACAGCCTTCAAAGTCCCTCTGGAGACTCTTATATTATATTAATATATAAAGTATTTCTGTATATATTGAAATGTATAAAGTATCTCTTATTATTTATTTGCAAGACCAGACAATGGTATATGTTAAATTAACAGCGGCAAAACTAGCAGTATGCATTTTTAAATTTCTCGGAGTCCATTGGACTCCAGTGGTGCACTAGGCTCTAACTTTAGGAAGCAGGGATTGCTATGGACATCAATTATAATTATAAGGTGTATATCGTGAAAAAAAATAACCTGCATGGGCCCCTTTACCCGTTCGAGATCAAAGAACTAGTTCTAGCCAAATACAAGGCATAGATTCAAGCAAGCCAAGCTGTCATTACGCCAGCCACTTCTATCACAGATAGTTGTTGATATTTTATAGGTGTAAAGCTAGTGTTAATACACTTTACACCTGTTGACACAGGTTTCAATATAAAATTAAAACAAAAGACGCTTTCTCTCTCATGTAAGAGTACATTACTCCATGACACCACATAATGTTATGAGTAGCAGACTTGTGATAAGGAAGAGGGACCATTACAAAATTGATGGGGGTTGGTGCCCACACGTGTTTGTGCATGCCCTGGGCGTGACAGGACGGACCAAAAAAATCTAGATAAGGCTTGTTCTCTCGAGAGGCTCTTAGAAGTACCATATGCGGTCAAACCCAGAAGTTTTGAGACTTCCCTTCAACAAAGAACACCATGTGGACTATTCAATACACCGAAAAATAAAAAAGAATACGACTTTGACAAGAGCCCAGAACTCTTCTAATCTGGCCATTGGCACCTGCACCAGGACTAGTCGTACATGTCGTACATGTATAATAAGCACATTTTTGGAACAGCCTTCAAAGTCCCTCTGGAGACTCTTATATTATATTAATATATAAAGTATTTCTGTATATATTGAAATGTATAAACTATCTCTTATTATTTATTTGCAAGACCAGAAAATGGTATATGTTAAATTAACAGCGGCAAAACTAGCAGTATGCATTTTTAAAATTCTCGGAGTCCAGTGGACTCCAGTGGTGCACTAGGCTCTAACTTTAGGAAGCAGGGATTGCGATGGACATCAATTATAATTAAAAGGTGTATATCGTGAAAAAAATTAACCTGCATGGGCCCCTTTACCCGTTCGAGATCAAAGAACTAGTTCTAGCCAAATACAAGGCAGAGATTCAAGCAAGCCAAGCTGTCATTACGCCAGCCACTTCTATCACAGATAGTTGCTGATATTTTACAGGTGTAAAGCTAGTGTTAATACACTTTACACCTGTTGACACAGGTTTCAATATAAAATGAAAACAAAAGACGCTTTCTCTCTCATGTTAGAGTACATTACTCCATGACACCACATAATGTTATGAGTAGCAGACTTGTGATAAGGAAGAAGGACCATTACAAAAGTGATGGGGGTTGGTGACCACACGTGTTTGTGCATGCCCTGGGCGTGACAGGACGGACCAGAAAAATCTAGATAAGGCTTGTTCTCTCGAGAGGCTCTTAGAAGTACCATATGCGGTCCAACCCAGAAGTTTTGAGACTTCCCTTCAACAAAGAACACCATGTGGACTATTCAATACACCGAAAAATAAAAAACGAATACGACTTTGACAAGAGCCCAGAACTCTTCTAATCTGGCTATTGACACCTGCACCAGGACTTGTCAGTACACCAGGAATCAAAACCGAATAAGATATTCAATGACTTCTCACAAACTTCTAAACCCAAAGTAGGTCGTACATGTATAATAAGCACATTTTTATAACAGCCTTCAAAGTCCGTCTGGAGACTCTTATATTATATTAATATATAAAGTATTTCTGTATATATTGAAATGTATAAAGCATCTCTTATTATTTATTTGCAAGACCAGACAATGGTATATGTTAAATTAACAGCGGCAAAACTAGCAGTATGCATTTTTAAATTTCTCGGAGTCCATTGGACTCCAGTGGTGCACTAGGCTCTAACTTTAGGAAGCAGGGATTGCGATGGTCATCAATTATAATTATAAGGTGTATATCGTGAAAAAAAATAACCTGCATGGGCCCCTTTACCCGTTCGAGATCAAAGAACTAGTTCTAGCCAAATACAAGGCATAGATTCACGCAAGCCAAGCTGTCATTACGCCAGCCACTTCTATCACAGATAGTTGTTGATATTTTATAGGTGTAAAGCTAGTGTTAATACACTTTACACCTGTTGACACAGGTTTCAATATAAAATTAAAACAAAAGACGCTTTCTCTCTCATGTAAGAGTACATTACTCCATGAGACCACATAATGTTATGAGTAGCAGACTTGTGATAAGGAAGAGGGACCATTACAAAAGTGATGGGGGGTGAGGCCCACACGTGTTTGTGCATGCCCTGGGCGTGACAGGACGGACCAAAAAAATCTAGATAAGGCTTGTTCTCTCGAGAGGCTCTTAGAAGTACCATATGCGGTCCAAACCAGAAGTTTTGAGACTTCCCTTCAACAAAGAACACCATGTGGACTATTCAATACACCGAAAAATAAAAAACGAATACGACTTTGACAAGAGCCCAGAACTCTTCTAATCTGGCCATTGGCACCTGCACCAGGACTCGTCAGTACACCAGAGAATCAAAACCGAATAAGATATTCAATGACTTCTCACAAACTTCTAAACCCAAAGTAGGTCGTACATGTATAATAAGCCTTCAAAGTCCCTCTGGAGACTCTTATATTATATTAACATATAAAGTATTTCTGTATATATTGAAATGTATAAAGTATCTCTTATTATTTATTCTCAAGACCAGACAATGGTATATGTTAAATTAACAGCGGCAAAACTAGCAGTATGCATTTTTAAATTTCTCGGAGTCCATTGGACTCCAGTGGTGCACTAGGCTCTAACTTTAGGAAGCAGGGATTGCTATGGACATCAATTATAATTATAAGGTGTATATCGTGAAAAAAAAAATAACCTGCATGGGCCCCTTTACCCGTTCGAGATCAAAGAACTAGTTCTAGCCAAATACAAGGCATAGATTCAAGCAAGCCAAGCTGTCATTACGCCAGCCACTTCTATCACAGATAGTTGTTGATATTTTATATGTGTAAAGCTAGTGTTAATACACTTTACACCTGTTGACACAGGTTTCAATATAAAATTAAAACAAAAGACGCTTTCTCTCTCATGTAAGAGTACATTACTCCATGACACCACATAATGTTATGAGTAGCAGACTTGTGATAAGGAAGAGGGACCATTACAAAAGTGATGGGGGGTGAGGCCCACACGTGTTTGTGCATGCCCTGGGCGTGACAGGACGGACCAAAAAAATCTAGATAAGGCTTGTTCTCTCGACTCTTAGAAGTACCATATGCGGTCCAACCCAGAAGTTTTGAGACTTCCCTTCAACAAAGAACACCATGTGGACTATTCAATACACCGAAAAATAAAAAACTAATACGACTTTGACAAGAGCCCAGAACTCTTCTAATCTGGCCATTGGCACCTGCACCAGGACTAGTCGTACATGTCGTACATGTATAATAAGCACATTTTTGGAACAGCCTTCAAAGTCCCTCTGGAGACTCATATTATATTAATATATAAAGTATTTCTGTATATATTGAAATGTATAAAGTATCTCTTATTATTTATTTGCAAGACCAGACAATGGTATATGTTAAATTAACAGCGGCAAAACTAGCAGTATGCATTTTTAAATTTCTCGGAGTCCATTGGACTCCAGTGGTGCACTAGGCTCTAACTTTAGGAAGCAGGGATTGCGATGGACATCAATTATAATTATAAGGTGTATATCGTGAAAAAAAATAACCTGCATGGGCCCCTTTACCCGTTCGAGATCAAAGAACTAGTTCTAGCCAAATACAAGGCATAGATTCAAGCAAGCCAAGCTGTCATTACGCCAGCCACTTCTATCACAGATAGTTGTTGATATTTTATAGGTGTAAAGCTAGTGTTAATACACTTTACACCTGTTGACTCAGGTTTCAATATAAAATGAAAACAAAAGACGCTTTCTCTCTCATGTTAGAGTACATTACTCCATGACACCACATAATGTTATGAGTAGCAGACTTGTGATAAGGAAAAAGGACCATTACAAAAGTGATGGGGGTTGGTGCCCACACGTGTTTGTGCATGCCCTGGGCGTGACAGGACGGACCAAAAAAATCTAGATAAGGCTTGTTCTCTCGAGAGGCTCTTAGAAGTACCATATGCGGTCCAACCCAGAAGTTTTGAGACTTCCCTTCAACAAAGAACACCATGTGGACTATTCAATTCCACGAAAAATAAAAAACGAATACGACTTTGACAAGAGCCCAGAACTCTTCTAATCTGGCTATTGACACCTGCACCAGGACTTGTCAGTACACCAGGAATCAAAACCGAATAAGATATTCAATGACTTCTCACAAACTTCTAAACCCAAAGTAGGTCGTACATGTATAATAAGCCTTCAAAGTCCCTCTGGAGACTCTTATATTATATTAACATATAAAGTATTTCTGTATATATTGAAATGTATAAAGTATCTCTTATTATTTATTCTCAAGACCAGACAATGGTATATGTTAAATTAACAGCGGCAAAACTAGCAGTATGCATTTTTAAATTTCTCGGAGTCCATTGGACTCCAGTGGTGCACTAGGCTCTAACTTTAGGAAGCAGGGATTGCTATGGACATCAATTATAATTATAAGGTGTA
The DNA here is from genome assembly GCF_932526225.1 of Nematostella vectensis. Classification (NCBI taxonomy): domain Eukaryota; kingdom Metazoa; phylum Cnidaria; class Anthozoa; order Actiniaria; family Edwardsiidae; genus Nematostella; species Nematostella vectensis. The sequence goes on from NC_064047.1 coordinate 15,028,211, forward strand.
TATCGTGAAAAAAAATAACCTGCATGGGCCCCTTTACCCGTTCGAGATCAAAGAACTAGTTCTAGCCAAATACAAGGCATAGATTCAAGCAAGCCAAGCTGTCATTACGCCAGCCACTTCTATCACAGATAGTTGTTGATATTTTATAGGTGTAAAGCTAGTGTTAATACACTTTACACCTGTTGACACAGGTTTCAATATAAAATTAAAACAAAAGACGCTTTCTCTCTCATGTAAGAGTACATTACTCCATGACACCACATAATGTTATGAGTAGCAGACTTGTGATAAGGAAGAGGGACCATTACAAAAGTGATGGGGGGTGAGGCCCACACGTGTTTGTGCATGCCCTGGGCGTGACAGGACGGACCAAAAAAATCTAGATAAGGCTTGTTCTCTCGAGAGGCTCTTAGAAGTACCATATGCGGTCCAACCCAGAAGTTTTGAGACTTCCCTTCAACAAAGAACACCATGTGGACTATTCAATACACCGAAAAATAAAAAACGAATACGACTTCGACAAGAGCCCAGAACTCTTCTAATCTGGCCATTGGCACCTGCACCAGGACTAGTCGTACATGTCGTACATGTATAATAAGCACATTTTTGGAACAGCCTTCAAAGTCCCTCTGGAGACTCATATTATATTAATATATAAAGTATTTCTGTATATATTGAAATGTATAAAGTATCTCTTATTATTTATTTGCAAGACCAGACAATGGTATATGTTAAATTAACAGCGGCAAAACTAGCAGTATGCATTTTTAAATTTCTCGGAGTCCAGTGGACTCCAGTGGTGCACTAGGCTCTAACTTTAGGAAGCAGGGATTGCGATGGACATCAATTATAATTATAAGGTGTATATCGTGAAAAAAAATAACCTGCATGGGCCCCTTTACCCGTTCGAGATTAAAGAACTAGTTCTAGCCAAATACAAGGCAGAGATTCAAGCAAGCCAAGCTGTCATTACGCCAGCCACTTCTATCAACGATAGTTGCTGATATTTTACAGGTGTAAAGCTAGTGTTAATACACTTTACACCTGTTGACTCAGGTTTCAATATAAAATGAAAACAAAAGACGCTTTCTCTCTCATGTTAGAGTACATTACTCCATGACACCACATAATGTTATGAGTAGCAGACTTGTGATAAGGAAGAAGGACCATTACAAAAGTGATGGGGGTTGGTGCCCACACGTGTTTGTGCATGCCCTGGGCGTGACAGGACGGACCAAAAAAATCTAGATAAGGCTTGTTCTCTCGAGAGGCTCTTAGAAGTACCATATGCGGTCAAACCCAGAAGTTTTGAGACTTCCCTTCAACAAAGAACACCATGTGGACTATTCAATACACCGAAAAATAAAAAACGAATACGACTTTGACAAGAGCCCAGAACTCTTCTAATCTGGCCATTGGCACCTGCACCAGGACTGGTCAGTACACCAGGAATCAAAACAGAATAAGATATTCAATGACTTCTCACAAACTTCTAAACCCAAAGTAGGTCGTACATGTATAATAAGCACATTTTTATAACAGCCTTCAAAGTCCCTCTGGAGACTCTTATATTATATTAATATATAAAGTATTTCTGTATATATTGAAATGTATAAAGTATCTCTTATTATTTATTTGCGAGACCAGACAATGGTATATGTTAAATTAACAGCGGCAAAACTAGCAGTATGCATTTTTAAATTTCTCGGAGTCCATTGGACTCCAGTGGTGCACTAGGCTCTAACCTTAGGAAGCAGGGATTGCGATGGACATCAATTATAATTATAAGGTGTATATCGTGAAAAAAAATAACCTGCATGGGCCCCTTTACCCGTTCGAGATCAAAGAACTAGTTCTAGCCAAATACAATGCATAGATTCAAGCAAGCCAAGCTGTCATTACGCCAGCCACTTCTATCACAGATAGTTGTTGATATTTTATAGGTGTAAAGCTAGTGTTAATACACTTCACACCTGTTGACACAGGTTTCAATATAAAATTAAAACAAAAGACACTTTCTCTCTCATGTAAGAGTACATTACTCCATGACACCACATAATGTTATGAGTAGCAGACTTGTGATAAGGAAGAGGGACCATTACAAAAGTGATAGGGGGTGAGGCCCACACGTGTTTGTGCATGCCCTGGGCGTGACAGGACGGACCAAAAAAATCTAGATAAGGCTTGTTCTCTCGAGAGTCTCTTAGAAGTACCATATGCGGTCCAACCCAGAAGTTTTGAGACTTCCCTTCAACAAAGAACACCATGTGGACTATTCAATACACCGAAAAATAAAAAACTAATACGACTTTGACAAGAGCCCAGAACTCTTCTAATCTGGCCATTGGCACCTGCACCAGGACTAGTCAGTACACCATAGAATCAAAACCGAATAAGATATTCAATGACTTCTCACAAACTTCTAAACCCAAAGTAGGTCGTACATGTATAATAAGCACATTTTTATAACAGCCTTCAAAGTCCCTCTGGAGACTCTTATATTATATTAATATATAAAGTATTTCTGTATATATTGAAATGTATAAAGTATCTCTTATTATTTATTTGCGAGACCAGACAATGGTATATGTTAAATTAACAGCGGCAAAACTAGCAGTATGCATGTTTAAATTTCTCGGAGTCCATTGGACTCCAGTGGTGCACTAGGCTCTAACTTTAGGAAGCAGGGATTGCGATGGACATCAATTATAATTATAAGGTGTATATCGTGAAAAAAAATAACCTGCATGGGCCCCTTTACCCGTTCGAGATCAAAGAACTAGTTCTAGCCAAATACAAGGCAGAGATTCAAGCAAGCCAAGCTGTCATTACGCCAGCCACTTCTATCACAGATAGTTGTTGATATTTTATAGGTGTAAAGCTAGTGTTAATACACTTTACACCTGTTGACTCAGGTTTCAATATTAAATGAAAACAAAAGACGCTTTCTCTCTCATGTTAGAGTACATTACTCCATGACACCACATAATGTTATGAGTAGCAGACTTGTGATAAGGAAGAAGGACCATTACAAAAGTGATGGGGGTTGGTGCCCACACGTGTTTGTGCATGCCCTGGGCGTGACAGGACGGACCAAAAGAATCTAGATAAGGCTTGTTCTCTCGAGAGGCTCTTAGAAGTACCATATGCGGTCCAACCCAGAAGTTTTGAGACTTCCCTTCAACAAAGAACACCATGTGGACTATTCAATACACCGAAAAATAAAAAACTAATACGACTTTGACAAGAGCCCAGAACTCTTCTAATCTGGCCATTGGCACCTGCACCAGGACTAGTCAGTACACCATAGAATCAAAACCGAATAAGATATTCAATGACTTCTCACAAACTTCTAAACCCAAAGTAGGTCGTACATGTATAATAAGCACATTTTTATAACAGCCTTCAAAGTCCCTCTGGAGACTCTTATATTATATTAATATATAAAGTATTTCTGTATATATTGAAATGTATAAAGTATCTCTTATTATTTATTTGCGAGACCAGACAATGGTATATGTTAAATTAACAGCGGCAAAACTAGCAGTATGCATTTTTAAATTTCTCGGAGTCCATTGGACTCCAGTGGTGCACTAGGCTCTAACTTTAGGAAGCAGGGATTGCGATGGACATCAATTATAATTATAAGGTGTATATCGTGAAAAAAAATAACCTGCATGGGCCCCTTTACCCGTTCGAGATCAAAGAACTAGTTCTAGCCAAATACAAGGCATAGATTCAAGCAAGCCAAGCTGTCATTACGCCAGCCACTTCTATCACAGATAGTTGTTGATATTTTATAGGTGTAAAGCTAGTGTTAATACACTTTACACCTGTTGACTCAGGTTTCAATATAAAATGAAAACAAAAGACGCTTTCTCTCTCATGTTAGAGTACATTACTCCATGACACCACATAATGTTATGAGTAGCAGACTTGTGATAAGGAAGAAGGACCATTACAAAAGTGATGGGGGTTGGTGCCCACACGTGTTTGTGCATGCCCTGGGCGTGACAGGACGGACAAAACAAATCTAGATAAGGCTTGTTCTCTCGAGAGGCTCTTAGAAGTACCATATGCGGTCAAACCCAGAAGTTTTGAGACTTCCCTTCAACAAAAAACACCATGTGGACTATTCAATACACCGAAAAATAAAAAACGAATACGACTTTGACAAGAGCCCAGAACTCTTCTAATCTGGCCATTGGCACCTGCACCAGGACTGGTCAGTACACCAGGAATCAAAACCGAATAAGATATTCAATGACTTCTCACAAACTTCTAAACCCACAGTAGGTCGTACATGTATAATAAGCACATTTTTATAACAGCCTTCAAAGTCCCTCTGGAGACTCTTATATTATATTAATATATAAAGTATTTCTGTATATATTGAAATGTATAAAGTATCTCTTATTATTTATTCTCAAGACCAGACAATGGTATATGTTAAATTAACAGCGGCAAAACTAGCAGTATGCATTTTTAAATTTCTCGGAGTCCATTGGACTCCAGTGGTGCACTAGACTCTAACTTTAGGAAGCAGGGATTGCGATGGACATCAATTATAATTATAAGGTGTATATCGTGAAAAAAAATAACCTGCATGGGCCCCTTTACCCGTTCGAGATCAAAGAACTAGTTCTAGCCAAATACAAGGCATAGATTCAAGCAAGCAAAGCTGTCATTACGCCAGCCACTTCTATCACAGATAGTTGTTGATATTTTATAGGTGTAAAGCTAGTGTTAATACACTTTACACCTGTTGACACAGGTTTCAATATAAAATTAAAACAAAAGACGCTTTCTCTCTCATGTATGAGTACATTACTCCATGACACCACATAATGTTATGAGTAGCAGACTTGTGATAAGGAAGAGGGACCATTACAAAAGTGATAGGGGGTGAGGCCCACACGTGTTTGTGCATGCCCTGGGCGTGACAGGACGGACCAAAAAAATCTAGATAAGGCTTGTTCTCTCGACTCTTAGAAGTACCATATGCGGTCCAACCCAGAAGTTTTGAGACTTCCCTTCAACAAAGAACACCATGTGGACTATTCAATACACCGAAAAATAAAAAACTAATACGACTTTGACAAGAGCCCAGAACTCTTCTAATCTGGCCATTGGCACCTGCACCAGGACTAGTCGTACATGTCGTACATGTATAATAAGCACATTTTTGGAACAGCCTTCAAAGTCCCTCTGGAGACTCATATTATATTAATATATAAAGTATTTCTGTATATATTGAAATGTATAAAGTATCTCTTATTATTTATTTGCAAGACCAGGCAATGGTATATGTTAAATTAACAGCGGCAAAACTAGCAGTATGCATTTTTAAATTTCTCGGAGTCCAGTGGACTCCAGTGGTGCACTAGGCTCTAACTTTAGGAAGCAGGGATTGCGATGGACATCAATTATAATTATAAGGTGTATATCGTGAAAAAAAATAACCTGCATGGGCCCCTTTACCCGTTCGAGATCAAAGAACTAGTTCTAGCCAAATACAAGGCAGAGATTCAAGCAAGCCAAGCTGTCATTACGCCAGCCACTTCTATCACAGATAGTTGCTGATATTTTATAGGTGTAAAGCTAGTGTTAATACACTTTACACCTGTTGACTCAGGTTTCAATATAAAATGAAAACAAAAGACGCTTTCTCTCTCATGTTAGAGTACATTAATCCATGACACCACATAATGTTATGAGTAGCAGACTTGTGATAAGGAAGAAGGACCATTACAAAAGTGATGGGGGTTGGTGCCCACACGTGTTTGTGCATGCCCTGGGCGTGACAGGACGGACCAAAAAAATCTAGATAAGGCTTGTTCTCTCGAGAGGCTCTTAGAAGTACCATATGCGGTCAAACCCAGAAGTTTTGAGACTTCCCTTCAACAAAGAACACCATGTGGACTATTCAATACACCGAAAAATAAAAAACGAATACGACTTTGACAAGAGCCCAGAACTCTTCTAATCTGGCCATTGGCACCTGCACCAGGACTGGTCAGTACACCAGGAATCAAAACCGAATAAGATATTCAATGACTTCTCACAAACTTCTAAACCCAAAGTAGGTCGTACATGTAAAATAAGCACATTTCTATAACAGCCTTCAAAGTCCCTCTGGAGACTCTTATATTATATTAATATATAAAGTATTTCTGTATATATTGAAATGTATAAAGTATCTCTTATTATTTATTTGCGAGACCAGACAATGGTATATGTTAAATTAACAGCGGCAAAACTAGCAGTATGCATTTTTAAATTTCTCGGAGTCCATTGGACTCCAGTGATGCACTAGGCTCTAACTTTAGGAAGCAGGGATTGCGATGGACATCAATTATAATTATAAGGTGTATATCGTGAAAAAAAATAACCTGCATGGGCCCCTTTACCCGTTCGAGATTAAAGAACTAGTTCTAGCCAAATACAAGGCAGAGATTCAAGCAAGCCAAGCTGTCATTACGCCAGCCACTTCTATCAACGATAGTTGTTGATATTTTACAGGTGTAAAGCTAGTGTTAATACACTTTACACCTGTTGACACAGGTTTCAATATAAAATGAAAACAAAAGACGCTTTCTTTCTCATGTTAGAGTACATTACTCCATGACACCACATAATGTTATGAGTAGCAGACTTGTGATAAGGAAGAAGGACCATTACAAAAGTGATGGGGGTTGGTGCCCACACGTGTTTGTGCATGCCCTGGGCGTGACAGGACGGACCAAAAAAATCTAGATAAGGCTTGTTCTCTCGAGAGGCTCTTAGAAGTACCATATGCGGTCAAACCCAGAAGTTTTGAGACTTCCCTTCAACAAAGAACACCATGTGGACTATTCAATACACCGAAAAATAAAAAACGAATACGACTTTGACAAGAGCCCAGAACTCTTCTAATCTGGCCATTGGCACCTGCACCAGGACTGGTCAGTACACCAGGAATCAAAACCGAATAAGATATTCAATGACTTCTCACAAACTTCTAAACCCAAAGTAGGTCGTACATGTATAATAAGCACATTTTTATAACAGCCTTCAAAGTCCCTCTGAAGACTCTTATATTATATTAATATATAAAGTATTTCTGTATATATTGAAATGTATAAAGTATCTCTTATTATTTATTTGCGAGACCAGACAATGGTATATGTTAAATTAACAGCGGCAAAACTAGCAGTATGCATTTTTAAATTTCTCGGAGTCCATTGGACTCCAGTGGTGCACTAGGCTCTGACTTTAGGAAGCAGGGATTGCGATGGACATCAATTATAATTATAAGGTGTATATCGTGAAAAAAAATAACCTGCATGGGCCCCTTTACCCGTTCGAGATCAAAGAACTAGTTCTAGCCAAATACAAGGCAGAGATTCAAGCAAGCCAAGCTGTCATTACGCCAGCCACTTCTATCACAGATAGTTGTTGATATTTTATAGGTGTAAAGCTAGTGTTAATACACTTTACACCTGTTGACTCAGGTTTCAATATAAAATTAAAACAAAAGACGCTTTCTCTCTCATGTAAGAGTACATTACTCCATGACACCACATAATGTTATGAGTAGCAGACTTGTGATAAGGAAGAAGGACCATTACAAAAGTGATGGGGGTTGGTGCCCACACGTGTTTGTGCATGCCCTGGGCGTGACAGGACGGACCAAAAAAATCTAGATAAGGCTTGTTCTCTCGAGAGGCTCTTAGAAGTACCATATGCGGTCCAACCCAGAAGTTTTGAGACTTCCCTTCAACAAAGAACACCATGTGGACTATTCAATACACCGAAAAATAAAAAACTAATACGACTTTGACAAGAGCCCAGAACTCTTCTAATCTGGCCATTGGCACCTGCACCAGGACTAGTCAGTACACCAGGAATCAAAACCGAATAAGATATTCAATGACTTCTCACAAACTTCTAAACCCAAAGTAGGTCGTACATGTATAATAAGCAAATTTTTGGAACAGCCTTCAAAGTCCCTCTGGAGACTCTTATATTATATTAATATATAAAGTATTTCTGTATATATTGAAATGTATAAAGTATCTCTTATTATTTATTTGCGAGACCAGACAATGGTATATGTTAAATTAACAGCGGCAAAACTAGCAGTATGCATTTTTAAATTTCTCGGAGTCCATTGGACTCCAGTGGTGCACTAGGCTCTAACTTTAGGAAGCAGGGATTGCGATGGACATCAATTATAATTATAAGGTGTATATCGTGAAAAAAAATAACCTGCATGGGCCCCTTTACCCGTTCGAGATCAAAGAACTAGTTCTAGCCAAATACAAGGCAGAGATTCAAGCAAGCCAAGCTGTCATTACGCCAGCCACTTCTATCACAGATAGTTGTTGATATTTTATAGGTGTAAAGCTAGTGTTAATACACTTTACACCTGTTGACACAGGTTTCAATATAAAATTAAAACAAAAGACGCTTTCTCTCTCATGTAAGAGTACATTACTCCATGAGACCACATAATGTTATGAGTAGCAGACTTGTGATAAGGAAGAGGGACCATTACAAAAGTGATGGGGGGTGAGGCCCACACGTGTTTGTGCATGCCCTGGGCGTGACAGGACGGACCAAAAAAATCTAGATAAGGCTTGTTCTCTCGAGAGGCTCTTAGAAGTACCATATGCGGTCCAAACCAGAAGTTTTGAGACTTCCCTTCAACAAAGAACACCATGTGGACTATTCAATACACCGAAAAATAAAAAACGAATACGACTTTGACAAGAGCCCAGAACTCTTCTAATCTGGCCATTGGCACCTGCACCAGGACTCGTCAGTACACCAGAGAATCAAAACCGAATAAGATATTCAATGACTTCTCACAAACTTCTAAACCCAAAGTAGGTCGTACATGTATAATAAGCCTTCAAAGTCCCTCTGGAGACTCTTATATTATATTAACATATAAAGTATTTCTGTATATATTGAAATGTATAAAGTATCTCTTATTATTTATTCTCAAGACCAGACAATGGTATATGTTAAATTAACAGCGGCAAAACTAGCAGTATGCATTTTTAAATTTCTCGGAGTCCATTGGACTCCAGTGGTGCACTAGGCTCTCACTTTAGGAAGCAGGGATTGCTATGGACATCAATTATAATTATAAGGTGTATATCGTGAAAAAAAAAATAACCTGCATGGGCCCCTTTACCCGTTCGAGATCAAAGAACTAGTTCTAGCCAAATACAAGGCATAGATTCAAGCAAGCCAAGCTGTCATTACGCCAGCCACTTCTATCACAGATAGTTGTTGATATTTTATATGTGTAAAGCTAGTGTTAATACACTTTACACCTGTTGACACAGGTTTCAATATAAAATTAAAACAAAAGACGCTTTCTCTCTCATGTAAGAGTACATTACTCCATGACACCACATAATGTTATGAGTAGCAGACTTGTGATAAGGAAGAGGGACCATTACAAAAGTGATGGGGGGTGAGGCCCACACGTGTTTGTGCATGCCCTGGGCGTGACAGGACGGACCAAAAAAATCTAGATAAGGCTTGTTCTCTCGACTCTTAGAAGTACCATATGCGGTCCAACCCAGAAGTTTTGAGACTTCCCTTCAACAAAGAACACCATGTGGACTATTCAATACACCGAAAAATAAAAAACTAATACGACTTTGACAAGAGCCCAGAACTCTTCTAATCTGGCCATTGGCACCTGCACCAGGACTAGTCGTACATGTCGTACATGTATAATAAGCACATTTTTGGAACAGCCTTCAAAGTCCCTCTGGAGACTCATATTATATTAATATATAAAGTATTTCTGTATATATTGAAATGTATAAAGTATCTCTTATTATTTATTTGCAAGACCAGACAATGGTATATGTTAAATTAACAGCGGCAAAACTAGCAGTATGCATTTTTAAATTTCTCGGAGTCCAGTGGACTCCAGTGGTGCACTAGGCTCTAACTTTAGGAAGCAGGGATTGCGATGGACATCAATTATAATTATAAGGTGTATATCGTGAAAAAAAATAACCTGCATGGGCCCCTTTACCCGTTCGAGATCAAAGAACTAGTTCTAGCCAAATACAAGGCATAGATTCAAGCAAGCCAAGCTGTCATTACGCCAGCCACTTCTATCACAGATAGTTGTTGATATTTTATAGGTGTAAAGCTAGTGTTAATACACTTTACACCTGTTGACTCAGGTTTCAATATAAAATGAAAACAAAAGACGCTTTCTCTCTCATGTTAGAGTACATTACTCCATGACACCACATAATGTTATGAGTAGCAGACTTGTGATAAGGAAAAAGGACCATTACAAAAGTGATGGGGGTTGGTGCCCACACGTGTTTGTGCATGCCCTGGGCGTGACAGGACGGACCAAAAAAATCTAGATAAGGCTTGTTCTCTCGAGAGGCTCTTAGAAGTACCATATGCGGTCCAACCCAGAAGTTTTGAGACTTCCCTTCAACAAAGAACACCATGTGGACTATTCAATACACCGAAAAATAAAAAACGAATACGACTTTGACAAGAGCCCAGAACTCTTCTAATCTGGCTATTGACACCTGCACCAGGACTTGTCAGTACACCAGGAATCAAAACCGAATAAGATATTCAATGACTTCTCACAAACTTCTAAACCCAAAGTAGGTCGTACATGTATAATAAGCCTTCAAAGTCCCTCTGGAGACTCTTATATTATATTAACATATAAAGTATTTCTGTATATATTGAAATGTATAAAGTATCTCTTATTATTTATTCTCAAGACCAGACAATGGTATATGTTAAATTAACAGCGGCAAAACTAGCAGTATGCATTTTTAAATTTCTCGGAGTCCATTGGACTCCAGTGGTGCACTAGGCTCTAACTTTAGGAAGCAGGGATTGCTATGGACATCAATTATAATTATAAGGTGTATATCGTGAAAAAAAATAACCTGCATGGGCCCCTTTACCCGTTCGAGATCAAAGAACTAGTTCTAGCCAAATACAAGGCATAGATTCAAGCAAGCCAAGCTGTCATTACGCCAGCCACTTCTATCACAGATAGTTGTTGATATTTTATAGGTGTAAAGCTAGTGTTAATACACTTTACACCTGTTGACACAGGTTTCAATATAAAATTAAAACAAAAGACGCTTTCTCTCTCATGTAAGAGTACATTACTCCATGACACCACATAATGTTATGAGTAGCAGACTTGTGATAAGGAAGAGGGACCATTACAAAAGTGATGGGGGGTGAGGCCCACACGTGTTTGTGCATGCCCTGGGCGTGACAGGACGGACCAAAAAAATCTAGATAAGGCTTGTTCTCTCGAGAGGCTCTTAGAAGTACCATATGCGGTCCAACCCAGAAGTTTTGAGACTTCCCTTCAACAAAGAACACCATGTGGACTATTCAATACACCGAAAAATAAAAAACGAATACGACTTCGACAAGAGCCCAGAACTCTTCTAATCTGGCCATTGGCACCTGCACCAGGACTAGTCGTACATGTCGTACATGTATAATAAGCACATTTTTGGAACAGCCTTCAAAGTCCCTCTGGAGACTCATATTATATTAATATATAAAGTATTTCTGTATATATTGAAATGTATAAAGTATCTCTTATTATTTATTTGCAAGACCAGACAATGGTATATGTTAAATTAACAGCGGCAAAACTAGCAGTATGCATTTTTAAATTTCTCGGAGTCCAGTGGACTCCAGTGGTGCACTAGGCTCTAACTTTAGGAAGCAGGGATTGCGATGGACATCAATTATAATTATAAGGTGTATATCGTGAAAAAAAATAACCTGCATGGGCCCCTTTACCCGTTCGAGATTAAAGAACTAGTTCTAGCCAAATACAAGGCAGAGATTCAAGCAAGCCAAGCTGTCATTACGCCAGCCACTTCTATCAACGATAGTTGCTGATATTTTACAGGTGTAAAGCTAGTGTTAATACACTTTACACCTGTTGACTCAGGTTTCAATATAAAATGAAAACAAAAGACGCTTTCTCTCTCATGTTAGAGTACATTACTCCATGACACCACATAATGTTATGAGTAGCAGACTTGTGATAAGGAAGAAGGACCATTACAAAAGTGATGGGGGTTGGTGCCCACACGTGTTTGTGCATGCCCTGGGCGTGACAGGACGGACCAAAAAAATCTAGATAAGGCTTGTTCTCTCGAGAGGCTCTTAGAAGTACCATATGCGGTCAAACCCAGAAGTTTTGAGACTTCCCTTCAACAAAGAACACCATGTGGACTATTCAATACACCGAAAAATAAAAAACGAATACGACTTTGACAAGAGCCCAGAACTCTTCTAATCTGGCCATTGGCACCTGCACCAGGACTGGTCAGTACACCAGGAATCAAAACAGAATAAGATATTCAATGACTTCTCACAAACTTCTAAACCCAAAGTAGGTCGTACATGTATAATAAGCACATTTTTATAACAGCCTTCAAAGTCCCTCTGGAGACTCTTATATTATATTAATATATAAAGTATTTCTGTATATATTGAAATGTATAAAGTATCTCTTATTATTTATTTGCGAGACCAGACAATGGTATATGTTAAATTAACAGCGGCAAAACTAGCAGTATGCATTTTTAAATTTCTCGGAGTCCATTGGACTCCAGTGGTGCACTAGGCTCTAACCTTAGGAAGCAGGGATTGCGATGGACATCAATTATAATTATAAGGTGTATATCGTGAAAAAAAATAACCTGCATGGGCCCCTTTACCCGTTCGAGATCAAAGAACTAGTTCTAGCCAAATACAATGCATAGATTCAAGCAAGCCAAGCTGTCATTACGCCAGCCACTTCTATCACAGATAGTTGTTGATATTTTATAGGTGTAAAGCTAGTGTTAATACACTTCACACCTGTTGACACAGGTTTCAATATAAAATTAAAACAAAAGACACTTTCTCTCTCATGTAAGAGTACATTACTCCATGACACCACATAATGTTATGAGTAGCAGACTTGTGATAAGGAAGAGGGACCATTACAAAAGTGATGGGGGGTGAGGCCCACACGTGTTTGTGCATGCCCTGGGCGTGACAGGACGGACCAAAAAAATCTAGATAAGGCTTGTTCTCTCGAGAGTCTCTTAGAAGTACCATATGCGGTCCAACCCAGAAGTTTTGAGACTTCCCTTCAACAAAGAACACCATGTGGACTATTCAATACACCGAAAAATAAAAAACTAATACGACTTTGACAAGAGCCCAGAACTCTTCTAATCTGGCCATTGGCACCTGCACCAGGACTAGTCAGTACACCATAGAATCAAAACCGAATAAGATATTCAATGACTTCTCACAAACTTCTAAACCCAAAGTAGGTCGTACATGTATAATAAGCACATTTTTATAACAGCCTTCAAAGTCCCTCTGGAGACTCTTATATTATATTAATATATAAAGTATTTCTGTATATATTGAAATGTATAAAGTATCTCTTATTATTTATTTGCGAGACCAGACAATGGTATATGTTAAATTAACAGCGGCAAAACTAGCAGTATGCATTTCTAAATTTCTCGGAGTCCATTGGACTCCAGTGGTGCACTAGGCTCTAACTTTAGGAAGCAGGGATTGCGATGGACATCAATTATAATTATAAGGTGTATATCGTGAAAAAAAATAACCTGCATGGGCCCCTTTACCCGTTCGAGATCAAAGAACTAGTTCTAGCCAAATACAAGGCATAGATTCAAGCAAGCCAAGCTTTCATTACGCCAGCCACTTCTATCACAGATAGTTGTTGATATTTTATAGGTGTAAAGCTAGTGTTAATACACTTTACACCTGTTGACTCAGGTTTCAATATAAAATGAAAACAAAAGACGCTTTCTCTCTCATGTTAGAGTACATTACTCCATGACACCACATAATGTCATGAGTAGCAGACTTGTGATAAGGAAGATAGACCATTACAAAAGTGATGGGGGGTGAGGCCCACACGTGTTTGTGCATGCCCTGGGCGTGACAGGACGGACCAAAAAAATCTAGATAAGGCTTGTTCTCTCGAGAGGCTCTTGGAAGTACCATATGCGGTCAAACCCAGAAGTTTTGAGACTTCCCTTCAACAAAGAACACCATGTGGACTATTCAATACACCGAAAAATAAAAAACGAATACGACTTTGACAAGAGCCCAGAACTCTTCTAATCTGGCCATTGGCACCTGCACCAGGACTGGTCAGTACACCAGGAATCAAAACCGAATAAGATATTCAATGACTTCTCACAAACTTCTAAACCCAAAGTAGGTACATGTATAATAAGCACATTTTTATAACAGCCTTCAAAGTCCCTCTGGAGACTCTTATATTATATTAATATATAAAGTATTTCTGTATATATTGAAATGTATAAAGTATCTCTTATTATTTATTTGCGAGACCAGACAATGGTATATGTTAAATTAACAGCGGCAAAACTAGCAGTATGCATGTTTAAATTTCTCGGAGTCCATTGGACTCCAGTGGTGCACTAGGCTCTAACTTTAGGAAGCAGGGATTGCGATGGACATCAATTATAATTATAAGGTGTATATCGTGAAAAAAAATAACCTGCATGGGCCCCTTTACCCGTTCGAGATCAAAGAACTAGTTCTAGCCAAATACAAGGCAGAGATTCAAGCAAGCCAAGCTGTCATTACGCCAGCCACTTCTATCACAGATAGTTGTTGATATTTTATAGGTGTAAAGCTAGTGTTAATACACTTTACACCTGTTGACTCAGGTTTCAATATTAAATGAAAACAAAAGACGCTTTCTCTCTCATGTTAGAGTACATTACTCCATGACACCACATAATGTTATGAGTAGCAGACTTGTGATAAGGAAGAAGGACCATTACAAAAGTGATGGGGGTTGGTGCCCACACGTGTTTGTGCATGCCCTGGGCGTGACAGGACGGACCAAAAGAATCTAGATAAGGCTTGTTCTCTCGAGAGGCTCTTAGAAGTACCATATGCGGTCCAACCCAGAAGTTTTGAGACTTCCCTTCAACAAAGAACACCATGTGGACTATTCAATACACCGAAAAATAAAAAACTAATACGACTTTGACAAGAGCCCAGAACTCTTCTAATCTGGCCATTGGCACCTGCACCAGGACTAGTCAGTACACCATAGAATCAAAACCGAATAAGATATTCAATGACTTCTCACAATTTTCTAAACCCAAAGTAGGTCGTACATGTATAATAAGCACATTTTTATAACAGCCTTCAAAGTCCCTCTGGAGACTCTTATATTATATTAATATATAAAGTATTTCTGTATATATTGAAATGTATAAAGTATCTCTTATTATTTATTTGCGAGACCAGACAATGGTATATGTTAAATTAACAGCGGCAAAACTAGCAGTATGCATTTTTAAATTTCTCGGAGTCCATTGGACTCCAGTGGTGCACTAGGCTCTAACTTTAGGAAGCAGGGATTGCGATGGACATCAATTATAATTATAAGGTGTATATCGTGAAAAAAAATAACCTGCATGGGCCCCTTTACCCGTTCGAGATCAAAGAACTAGTTCTAGCCAAATACAAGGCATAGATTCAAGCAAGCCAAGCTGTCATTACGCCAGCCACTTCTATCACAGATAGTTGTTGATATTTTATAGGTGTAAAGCTAGTGTTAATACACTTTACACCTGTTGACTCAGGTTTCAATATAAAATTAAAACAAAAGACGCTTTCTCTCTCATGTATGAGTACATTACTCCATGACACCACATAATGTTATGAGTAGCAGACTTGTGATAAGGAAGAAGGACCATTACAAAAGTGATGGGGGTTGGTGCCCACACGTGTTTGTGCATGCCCTGGGCGTGACAGGACGGACCAAAAAAATCTAGATAAGGCTTGTTCTCTCGAGAGGCTCTTAGAAGTACCATATGCGGTCCAACCCAGAAGTTTTGAGACTTCCCTTCAACAAAGAACACCATGTGGACTATTCAATACACCGAAAAATAAAAAACTAATACGACTTTGACAAGAGCCCAGAACTCTTCTAATCTGGCCATTGGCACCTGCACCAGGACTAGTCAGTACACCAGGAATCAAAACCGAATAAGATATTCAATGACTTCTCACAAACTTCTAAACCCAAAGTAGGTCGTACATGTATAATAAGCAAATTTTTGGAACAGCCTTCAAAGTCCCTCTGGAGACTCTTATATTATATTAATATATAAAGTATTTCTGTATATATTGAAATGTATAAAGTATCTCTTATTATTTATTTGCGAGACCAGACAATGGTATATGTTAAATTAACAGCGGCAAAACTAGCAGTATGCATTTTTAAATTTCTCGGAGTCCATTGGACTCCAGTGGTGCACTAGGCTCTAACTTTAGGAAGCAGGGATTGCGATGGACATCAATTATAATTATAAGGTGTATATCGTGAAAAAAAATAACCTGCATGGGCCCCTTTACCCGTTCGAGATCAAAGAACTAGTTCTAGCCAAATACAAGGCAGAGATTCAAGCAAGCCAAGCTGTCATTACGCCAGCCACTTCTATCACAGATAGTTGTTGATATTTTATAGGTGTAAAGCTAGTGTTAATACACTTTACACCTGTTGACACAGGTTTCAATATAAAATTAAAACAAAAGACGCTTTCTCTCTCATGTAAGAGTACATTACTCCATGAGACCACATAATGTTATGAGTAGCAGACTTGTGATAAGGAAGAGGGACCATTACAAAAGTGATGGGGGGTGAGGCCCACACGTGTTTGTGCATGCCCTGGGCGTGACAGGACGGACCAAAAAAATCTAGATAAGGCTTGTTCTCTCGAGAGGCTCTTAGAAGTACCATATGCGGTCCAAACCAGAAGTTTTGAGACTTCCCTTCAACAAAGAACACCATGTGGACTATTCAATACACCGAAAAATAAAAAACGAATACGACTTTGACAAGAGCCCAGAACTCTTCTAATCTGGCCATTGGCACCTGCACCAGGACTCGTCAGTACACCAGAGAATCAAAACCGAATAAGATATTCAATGACTTCTCACAAACTTCTAAACCCAAAGTAGGTCGTACATGTATAATAAGCCTTCAAAGTCCCTCTGGAGACTCTTATATTATATTAACATATAAAGTATTTCTGTATATATTGAAATGTATAAAGTATCTCTTATTATTTATTCTCAAGACCAGACAATGGTATATGTTAAATTAACAGCGGCAAAACTAGCAGTATGCATTTTTAAATTTCTCGGAGTCCATTGGACTCCAGTGGTGCACTAGGCTCTCACTTTAGGAAGCAGGGATTGCTATGGACATCAATTATAATTATAAGGTGTATATCGTGAAAAAAAAAATAACCTGCATGGGCCCCTTTACCCGTTCGAGATCAAAGAACTAGTTCTAGCCAAATACAAGGCATAGATTCAAGCAAGCCAAGCTGTCATTACGCCAGCCACTTCTATCACAGATAGTTGTTGATATTTTATATGTGTAAAGCTAGTGTTAATACACTTTACACCTGTTGACACAGGTTTCAATATAAAATTAAAACAAAAGACGCTTTCTCTCTCATGTAAGAGTACATTACTCCATGACACCACATAATGTTATGAGTAGCAGACTTGTGATAAGGAAGAGGGACCATTACAAAAGTGATGGGGGGTGAGGCCCACACGTGTTTGTGCATGCCCTGGGCGTGACAGGACGGACCAAAAAAATCTAGATAAGGCTTGTTCTCTCGACTCTTAGAAGTACCATATGCGGTCCAACCCAGAAGTTTTGAGACTTCCCTTCAACAAAGAACACCATGTGGACTATTCAATACACCGAAAAATAAAAAACTAATACGACTTTGACAAGAGCCCAGAACTCTTCTAATCTGGCCATTGGCACCTGCACCAGGACTAGTCGTACATGTCGTACATGTATAATAAGCACATTTTTGGAACAGCCTTCAAAGTCCCTCTGGAGACTCATATTATATTAATATATAAAGTATTTCTGTATATATTGAAATGTATAAAGTATCTCTTATTATTTATTTGCAAGACCAGACAATGGTATATGTTAAATTAACAGCGGCAAAACTAGCAGTATGCATTTTTAAATTTCTCGGAGTCCAGTGGACTCCAGTGGTGCACTAGGCTCTAACTTTAGGAAGCAGGGATTGCGATGGACATCAATTATAATTATAAGGTGTATATCGTGAAAAAAAATAACCTGCATGGGCCCCTTTACCCGTTCGAGATCAAAGAACTAGTTCTAGCCAAATACAAGGCATAGATTCAAGCAAGCCAAGCTGTCATTACGCCAGCCACTTCTATCACAGATAGTTGTTGATATTTTATAGGTGTAAAGCTAGTGTTAATACACTTTACACCTGTTGACTCAGGTTTCAATATAAAATGAAAACAAAAGACGCTTTCTCTCTCATGTTAGAGTACATTACTCCATGACACCACATAATGTTATGAGTAGCAGACTTGTGATAAGGAAAAAGGACCATTACAAAAGTGATGGGGGTTGGTGCCCACACGTGTTTGTGCATGCCCTGGGCGTGACAGGACGGACCAAAAAAATCTAGATAAGGCTTGTTCTCTCGAGAGGCTCTTAGAAGTACCATATGCGGTCCAACCCAGAAGTTTTGAGACTTCCCTTCAACAAAGAACACCATGTGGACTATTCAATACACCGAAAAATAAAAAACGAATACGACTTTGACAAGAGCCCAGAACTCTTCTAATCTGGCTATTGACACCTGCACCAGGACTTGTCAGTACACCAGGAATCAAAACCGAATAAGATATTCAATGACTTCTCACAAACTTCTAAACCCAAAGTAGGTCGTACATGTATAATAAGCCTTCAAAGTCCCTCTGGAGACTCTTATATTATATTAACATATAAAGTATTTCTGTATATATTGAAATGTATAAAGTATCTCTTATTATTTATTCTCAAGACCAGACAATGGTATATGTTAAATTAACAGCGGCAAAACTAGCAGTATGCATTTTTAAATTTCTCGGAGTCCATTGGACTCCAGTGGTGCACTAGGCTCTAACTTTAGGAAGCAGGGATTGCTATGGACATCAATTATAATTATAAGGTGTATATCGTGAAAAAAAATAACCTGCATGGGCCCCTTTACCCGTTCAAGATCAAAGAACTAGTTCTAGCCAAATACAAGGCATAGATTCAAGCAAGCCAAGCTGTCATTACGCCAGCCACTTCTATCACAGATAGTTGTTGATATTTTATAGGTGTAAAGCTAGTGTTAATACACTTTACACCTGTTGACACAGGTTTCAATATAAAATTAAAACAAAAGACGCTTTCTCTCTCATGTAAGAGTACATTACTCCATGACACCACATAATGTTATGAGTAGCAGACTTGTGATAAGGAAGAGGGACCATTACAAAAGTGATGGGGGGTGAGGCCCACACGTGTTTGTGCATGCCCTGGGCGTGACAGGACGGACCAAAAAAATCTAGATAAGGCTTGTTCTCTCGAGAGGCTCTTAGAAGTACCATATGCGGTCCAACCCAGAAGTTTTGAGACTTCCCTTCAACAAAGAACACCATGTGGACTATTCAATACACCGAAAAATAAAAAACGAATACGACTTCGACAAGAGCCCAGAACTCTTCTAATCTGGCCATTGGCACCTGCACCAGGACTAGTCGTACATGTCGTACATGTATAATAAGCACATTTTTGGAACAGCCTTCAAAGTCCCTCTGGAGACTCATATTATATTAATATATAAAGTATTTCTGTATATATTGAAATGTATAAAGTATCTCTTATTATTTATTTGCAAGACCAGACAATGGTATATGTTAAATTAACAGCGGCAAAACTAGCAGTATGCATTTTTAAATTTCTCGGAGTCCAGTGGACTCCAGTGGTGCACTAGGCTCTAACTTTAGGAAGCAGGGATTGCGATGGACATCAATTATAATTATAAGGTGTATATCGTGAAAAAAAATAACCTGCATGGGCCCCTTTACCCGTTCGAGATTAAAGAACTAGTTCTAGCCAAATACAAGGCAGAGATTCAAGCAAGCCAAGCTGTCATTACGCCAGCCACTTCTATCAACGATAGTTGCTGATATTTTACAGGTGTAAAGCTAGTGTTAATACACTTTACACCTGTTGACTCAGGTTTCAATATAAAATGAAAACAAAAGACGCTTTCTCTCTCATGTTAGAGTACATTACTCCATGACACCACATAATGTTATGAGTAGCAGACTTGTGATAAGGAAGAAGGACCATTACAAAAGTGATGGGGGTTGGTGCCCACACGTGTTTGTGCATGCCCTGGGCGTGACAGGACAGACCAAAAAAATCTAGATAAGGCTTGTTCTCTCGAGAGGCTCTTAGAAGTACCATATGCGGTCAAACCCAGAAGTTTTGAGACTTCCCTTCAACAAAGAACACCATGTGGACTATTCAATACACCGAAAAATAAAAAACGAATACGACTTTGACAAGAGCCCAGAACTCTTCTAATCTGGCCATTGGCACCTGCACCAGGACTGGTCAGTACACCAGGAATCAAAACAGAATAAGATATTCAATGACTTCTCACAAACTTCTTAACCCAAAGTAGGTCGTACATGTATAATAAGCACATTTTTATAACAGCCTTCAAAGTCCCTCTGGAGACTCTTATATTATATTAATATATAAAGTATTTCTGTATATATTGAAATGTATAAAGTATCTCTTATTATTTATTTGCGAGACCAGACAATGGTATATGTTAAATTAACAGCGGCAAAACTAGCAGTATGCATTTTTAAATTTCTCGGAGTCCATTGGACTCCAGTGGTGCACTAGGCTCTAACCTTAGGAAGCAGGGATTGCGATGGACATCAATTATAATTATAAGGTGTATATCGTGAAAAAAAATAACCTGCATGGGCCCCTTTACCCGTTCGAGATCAAAGAACTAGTTCTAGCCAAATACAATGCATAGATTCAAGCAAGCCAAGCTGTCATTACGCCAGCCACTTCTATCACAGATAGTTGTTGATATTTTATAGGTGTAAAGCTAGTGTTAATACACTTCACACCTGTTGACACAGGTTTCAATATAAAATTAAAACAAAAGACACTTTCTCTCTCATGTAAGAGTACATTACTCCATGACACCACATAATGTTATGAGTAGCAGACTTGTGATAAGGAAGAGGGACCATTACAAAAGTGATGGGGGGTGAGGCCCACACGTGTTTGTGCATGCCCTGGGCGTGACAGGACGGACCAAAAAAATCTAGATAAGGCTTGTTCTCTCGAGAGTCTCTTAGAAGTACCATATGCGGTCCAACCCAGAAGTTTTGAGACTTCCCTTCAACAAAGAACACCATGTGGACTATTCAATACACCGAAAAATAAAAAACTAATACGACTTTGACAAGAGCCCAGAACTCTTCTAATCTGGCCATTGGCACCTGCACCAGGACTAGTCAGTACACCATAGAATCAAAACCGAATAAGATATTCAATGACTTCTCACAAACTTCTAAACCCAAAGTAGGTCGTACATGTATAATAAGCACATTTTTATAACAGCCTTCAAAGTCCCTCTGGAGACTCTTATATTATATTAATATATAAAGTATTTCTGTATATATTGAAATGTATAAAGTATCTCTTATTATTTATTTGCGAGACCAGACAATGGTATATGTTAAATTAACAGCGGCAAAACTAGCAGTATGCATTTCTAAATTTCTCGGAGTCCATTGGACTCCAGTGGTGCACTAGGCTCTAACTTTAGGAAGCAGGGATTGCGATGGACATCAATTATAATTATAAGGTGTATATCGTGAAAAAAAATAACCTGCATGGGCCCCTTTACCCGTTCGAGATCAAAGAACTAGTTCTAGCCAAATACAAGGCATAGATTCAAGCAAGCCAAGCTTTCATTACGCCAGCCACTTCTATCACAGATAGTTGTTGATATTTTATAGGTGTAAAGCTAGTGTTAATACACTTTACACCTGTTGACTCAGGTTTCAATATAAAATGAAAACAAAAGACGCTTTCTCTCTCATGTTAGAGTACATTACTCCATGACACCACATAATGTCATGAGTAGCAGACTTGTGATAAGGAAGATAGACCATTACAAAAGTGATGGGGGGTGAGGCCCACACGTGTTTGTGCATGCCCTGGGCGTGACAGGACGGACCAAAAAAATCTAGATAAGGCTTGTTCTCTCGAGAGGCTCTTGGAAGTACCATATGCGGTCAAACCCAGAAGTTTTGAGACTTCCCTTCAACAAAGAACACCATGTGGACTATTCAATACACCGAAAAATAAAAAACGAATACGACTTTGACAAGAGCCCAGAACTCTTCTAATCTGGCCATTGGCACCTGCACCAGGACTGGTCAGTACACCAGGAATCAAAACCGAATAAGATATTCAATGACTTCTCACAAACTTCTAAACCCAAAGTAGGTACATGTATAATAAGCACATTTTTATAACAGCCTTCAAAGTCCCTCTGGAGACTCTTATATTATATTAATATATAAAGTATTTCTGTATATATTGAAATGTATAAAGTATCTCTTATTATTTATTTGCGAGACCAGACAATGGTATATGTTAAATTAACAGCGGCAAAACTAGCAGTATGCATGTTTAAATTTCTCGGAGTCCATTGGACTCCAGTGGTGCACTAGGCTCTAACTTTAGGAAGCAGGGATTGCGATGGACATCAATTATAATTATAAGGTGTATATCGTGAAAAAAAATAACCTGCATGGGCCCCTTTACCCGTTCGAGATCAAAGAACTAGTTCTAGCCAAATACAAGGCAGAGATTCAAGCAAGCCAAGCTGTCATTACGCCAGCCACTTCTATCACAGATAGTTGTTGATATTTTATAGGTGTAAAGCTAGTGTTAATACACTTTACACCTGTTGACTCAGGTTTCAATATTAAATGAAAACAAAAGACGCTTTCTCTCTCATGTTAGAGTACATTACTCCATGACACCACATAATGTTATGAGTAGCAGACTTGTGATAAGGAAGAAGGACCATTACAAAAGTGATGGGGGTTGGTGCCCACACGTGTTTGTGCATGCCCTGGGCGTGACAGGACGGACCAAAAGAATCTAGATAAGGCTTGTTCTCTCGAGAGGCTCTTAGAAGTACCATATGCGGTCCAACCCAGAAGTTTTGAGACTTCCCTTCAACAAAGAACACCATGTGGACTATTCAATACACCGAAAAATAAAAAACTAATACGACTTTGACAAGAGCCCAGAACTCTTCTAATCTGGCCATTGGCACCTGCACCAGGACTAGTCAGTACACCATAGAATCAAAACCGAATAAGATATTCAATGACTTCTCACAAACTTCTAAACCCAAAGTAGGTCGTACATGTATAATAAGCACATTTTTATAACAGCCTTCAAAGTCCCTCTGGAGACTCTTATATTATATTAATATATAAAGTATTTCTGTATATATTGAAATGTATAAAGTATCTCTTATTATTTATTTGCGAGACCAGACAATGGTATATGTTAAATTAACAGCGGCAAAACTAGCAGTATGCATTTTTAAATTTCTCGGAGTCCATTGGACTCCAGTGGTGCACTAGGCTCTAACTTTAGGAAGCAGGGATTGCGATGGACATCAATTATAATTATAAGGTGTATATCGTGAAAAAAAATAACCTGCATGGGCCCCTTTACCCGTTCGAGATCAAAGAACTAGTTCTAGCCAAATACAAGGCATAGATTCAAGCAAGCCAAGCTGTCATTACGCCAGCCACTTCTATCACAGATAGTTGTTGATATTTTATAGGTGTAAAGCTAGTGTTAATACACTTTACACCTGTTGACTCAGGTTTCAATATAAAATGAAAACAAAAGACGCTTTCTCTCTCATGTTAGAGTACATTACTCCATGACACCACATAATGTTATGAGTAGCAGACTTGTGATAAGGAAGAAGGACCATTACAAAAGTGATGGGGGTTGGTGCCCACACGTGTTTGTGCATGCCCTGGGCGTGACAGGACGGACAAAACAAATCTAGATAAGGCTTGTTCTCTCGAGAGGCTCTTAGAAGTACCATATGCGGTCAAACCCAGAAGTTTTGAGACTTCCCTTCAACAAAAAACACCATGTGGACTATTCAATACACCGAAAAATAAAAAACGAATACGACTTTGACAAGAGCCCAGAACTCTTCTAATCTGGCCATTGGCACCTGCACCAGGACTGGTCAGTACACCAGGAATCAAAACCGAATAAGATATTCAATGACTTCTCACAAACTTCTAAACCCACAGTAGGTCGTACATGTATAATAAGCACATTTTTATAACAGCCTTCAAAGTCCCTCTGGAGACTCTTATATTATATTAATATATAAAGTATTTCTGTATATATTGAAATGTATAAAGTATCTCTTATTATTTATTCTCAAGACCAGACAATGGTATATGTTAAATTAACAGCGGCAAAACTAGCAGTATGCATTTTTAAATTTCTCGGAGTCCATTGGACTCCAGTGGTGCACTAGACTCTAACTTTAGGAAGCAGGGATTGCGATGGACATCAATTATAATTATAAGGTGTATATCGTGAAAAAAAATAACCTGCATGGGCCCCTTTACCCGTTCGAGATCAAAGAACTAGTTCTAGCCAAATACAAGGCATAGATTCAAGCAAGCAAAGCTGTCATTACGCCAGCCACTTCTATCACAGATAGTTGTTGATATTTTATAGGTGTAAAGCTAGTGTTAATACACTTTACACCTGTTGACACAGGTTTCAATATAAAATTAAAACAAAAGACGCTTTCTCTCTCATGTATGAGTACATTACTCCATGACACCACATAATGTTATGAGTAGCAGACTTGTGATAAGG
The DNA here is from genome assembly GCF_932526225.1 of Nematostella vectensis. NCBI lineage: Eukaryota > Metazoa > Cnidaria > Anthozoa > Actiniaria > Edwardsiidae > Nematostella > Nematostella vectensis. Next base: position 15,053,133 of record NC_064047.1, read on the forward strand.
AAGAGGGACCATTACAAAAGTGATAGGGGGTGAGGCCCACACGTGTTTGTGCATGCCCTGGGCGTGACAGGACGGACCAAAAAAATCTAGATAAGGCTTGTTCTCTCGACTCTTAGAAGTACCATATGCGGTCCAACCCAGAAGTTTTGAGACTTCCCTTCAACAAAGAACACCATGTGGACTATTCAATACACCGAAAAATAAAAAACTAATACGACTTTGACAAGAGCCCAGAACTCTTCTAATCTGGCCATTGGCACCTGCACCAGGACTAGTCGTACATGTCGTACATGTATAATAAGCACATTTTTGGAACAGCCTTCAAAGTCCCTCTGGAGACTCATATTATATTAATATATAAAGTATTTCTGTATATATTGAAATGTATAAAGTATCTCTTATTATTTATTTGCAAGACCAGGCAATGGTATATGTTAAATTAACAGCGGCAAAACTAGCAGTATGCATTTTTAAATTTCTCGGAGTCCAGTGGACTCCAGTGGTGCACTAGGCTCTAACTTTAGGAAGCAGGGATTGCGATGGACATCAATTATAATTATAAGGTGTATATCGTGAAAAAAAATAACCTGCATGGGCCCCTTTACCCGTTCGAGATCAAAGAACTAGTTCTAGCCAAATACAAGGCAGAGATTCAAGCAAGCCAAGCTGTCATTACGCCAGCCACTTCTATCACAGATAGTTGCTGATATTTTATAGGTGTAAAGCTAGTGTTAATACACTTTACACCTGTTGACACAGGTTTCAATATAAAATGAAAACAAAAGACGCTTTCTCTCTCATGTTAGAGTACATTAATCCATGACACCACATAATGTTATGAGTAGCAGACTTGTGATAAGGAAGAAGGACCATTACAAAAGTGATGGGGGTTGGTGCCCACACGTGTTTGTGCATGCCCTGGGCGTGACAGGACGGACCAAAAAAATCTAGATAAGGCTTGTTCTCTCGAGAGGCTCTTAGAAGTACCATATGCGGTCAAACCCAGAAGTTTTGAGACTTCCCTTCAACAAAGAACACCATGTGGACTATTCAATACACCGAAAAATAAAAAACGAATACGACTTTGACAAGAGCCCAGAACTCTTCTAATCTGGCCATTGGCACCTGCACCAGGACTGGTCAGTACACCAGGAATCAAAACCGAATAAGATATTCAATGACTTCTCACAAACTTCTAAACCCAAAGTAGGTCGTACATGTAAAATAAGCACATTTCTATAACAGCCTTCAAAGTCCCTCTGGAGACTCTTATATTATATTAATATATAAAGTATTTCTGTATATATTGAAATGTATAAAGTATCTCTTATTATTTATTTGCGAGACCAGACAATGGTATATGTTAAATTAACAGCGGCAAAACTAGCAGTATGCATTTTTAAATTTCTCGGAGTCCATTGGACTCCAGTGGTGCACTAGGCTCTAACTTTAGGAAGCAGGGATTGCGATGGACATCAATTATAATTATAAGGTGTATATCGTGAAAAAAAATAACCTGCATGGGCCCCTTTACCCGTTCGAGATCAAAGAACTAGTTCTAGCCAAATACAAGGCAGAGATTCAAGCAAGCCAAGCTGTCATCACTCCAGCCACTTCTATCAACGATAGTTGCTGATATTTTACAGGTGTAAAGCTAGTGTTAATACACTTTACACCTGTTGACTCAGGTTTTAATATAAAATTAAAACAAAAGACGCTTTCTCTCTCATGTAAGAGTACATTACTCCATGACACCACATAATGTTATGAGTAGCAGACTTGTGATAAGGAAGAAGGACCATTACAAAAGTGATGGGGGTTGGTGACCACACGTGTTTGTGCATGCCCTGGGCGTGACAGGACGGACCAAAAAAATCTAGATAAGGCTTGTTCTCTCGAGAGGCTCTTAGAAGTACCATATGCGGTCCAACCCAGAAGTTTTGAGACTTCCCTTCAACAAAGAACACCATGTGGACTATTCAATACACCGAAAAATAAAAAACTAATACGACTTTGACAAGAGCCCAGAACTCTTCTAATCTGGCCATTGGCACCTGCACCAGGACTAGTCAGTACACCAGGAATCAAAACCGAATAAGATATTCAATGACTTCTCACAAACTTCTAAACCCAAAGTAGGTCGTACATGTATAATAAGCAAATTTTTGGAACAGCCTTCAAAGTCCCTCTGGAGACTCTTATATTATATTAATATATAAAGTATTTCTGTATATATTGAAATGTATAAAGTATCTCTTATTATTTATTTGCAAGACCAGACAATGGTATATGTTAAATTAACAGCGGCAAAACTAGCAGTATGCATTTTTAAATTTCTCGGAGTCCATTGGACTCCAGTGGTGCACTAGGCTCTAACTTTAGGAAGCAGGGATTGCGATGGACATCAATTATAATTATAAGGTGTATATCGTGAAAAAAAAATAACCTGCATGGGCCCCTTTACCCGTTCGAGATCAAAGAACTAGTTCTAGCCAAATACAAGGCAGAGATTCAAGCAAGCCAAGCTGTCATTACGCCAGCCACTTCTATCAACGATAGTTGCTGATATTTTACAGGTGTAAAGCTAGTGTTAATACACTTTACACCTGTTGACTCAGGTTTCAATATCAAATGAAAACAAAAGACGCTTTCTCTCTCATGTTAGAGTACATTACTCCATGACACCACATAATGTTATGAGTAGCAGACTTGTGATAAGGAAGAAGGACCATTACAAAAGTGATGGGGGTTGGTGCCCACACGTGTTTGTGCATGCCCTGGGCGTGACAGGACGGACCAAAAAAATCTAGATAAGGCTTGTTCTCTCGAGAGGCTCTTAGAAGTACCATATGCGGTCAAACCCAGAAGTTTTGAGACTTCCCTTCAACAAAGAACACCATGTGGACTATTCAATACACCGAAAAATAAAAAACGAATACGACTTTGACAAGAGCCCAGAACTCTTCTAATCTGGCCATTGGCACCTGCACCAGGACTGGTCAGTACACCAGGAATCAAAACCGAATAAGATATTCAATGACTTCTCACAAACTTCTAAACCCAAAGTAGGTCGTACATGTATAATAAGCACATTTTTATAACAGCCTTCAAAGTCCCTCTGGAGACTCTTATATGATATTAATATATAAAGTATTTCTGTATATATTGAAATGTATAAAGTATCTCTTATTATTTATTTGCGAGACCAGACAATGGTATATGTTAAATTAACAGCGGCAAAACTAGCAGTATGCATTTTTAAATTTCTCGGAGTCCATTGGACTCCAGTGGTGCACTAGGCTCTAACTTTAGGAAGCAGGGATTGCGATGGACATCAATTATAATTATAAGGTGTATATCGTGAAAAAAAATAACCTGCATGGGCCCCTTTACCCGTTCGAGATCAAAGAACTAGTTCTAGCCAAATACAAGGCATAGATTCAAGCAAGCCAAGCTGTCATTACGCCAGCCACTTCTATCACAGATAGTTGTTGATATTTTATAGGTGTAAAGCTAGTGTTAATACACTTTACACCTGTTGACTCAGGTTTCAATATAAAATGAAAACAAAAGACGCTTTCTCTCTCATGTTAGAGTACATTACTCCATGACACCACATAATGTTATGAGTAGCAGACTTGTGATAAGGAAGAAGGACCATTACAAAAGTGATGGGGGTTGGTGCCCACACGTGTTTGTGCATGCCCTGGGAGTGACAGGACGGACCAAAAAAATCTAGATAAGGCTTGTTCTCTCGAGAGGCTCTTAGAAGTACCATATGCGGTCAAACCCAGAAGTTTTGAGACTTCCCTTCAACAAAGAACACCATGTGGACTATTCAATACACCGAAAAATAAACAACGAATACGACTTTGACAAGAGCCCAGAACTCTTCTAATCTGGCCATTGGCACCTGCACCAGGACTGGTCAGTACACCAGGAATCAAAACCGAATAAGATATTCAATGACTTCTCACAAACTTCTAAACCCAAAGTAGGTCGTACATGTATAATAAGCACATTTTTATAACAGCCTTCAAAGTCCCTCTGGAGACTCTTATATTATATTAATATATAAAGTATTTCTGTATATACTGAAATATATAAAGTATCTCTTATTATTTATTTGCGAGACCAGACAATGGTATATGTTAAATTAACAGCGGCAAAACTAGCAGTATGCATTTTTAAATTTCTCGGAGTCCATTGGACTCCAGTGGTGCACTAGGCTCTAACTTTAGGAAGCAGGGATTGCGATGGACATCAATTATAATTATAAGGTGTATATCGTGAAAAAAAATAACCTGCATGGGCCCCTTTACCCGTTCGAGATCAAAGAACTAGTTCTAGCCAAATACAAGGCATAGATTCAAGCAAGCCAAGCTGTCATTACGCCAGCCACTTCTATCACAGATAGTTGTTGATATTTTATAGGTGTAAAGCTAGTGTTAATACACTTTACACCTGTTGACTCAGGTTTCAATATAAAATGAAAACAAAAGACGCTTTCTCTCTCATGTTAGAGTACATTACTCCATGACACCACATAATGTTATGAGTAGCAGACTTGTGATAAGGAAGAAGGACCATTACAAAAGTGATGGGGGTTGGTGCCAACACGTGTTTGTGCATGCCCTGCGCGTGACAGGACGGACCAAAAAAATCTAGATAAGGCTTGTTCTCTCGAGAGGCTCTTAGAAGTACCATATGCGGTCAAACCCAGAAGTTTTGAGACTTCCCTTCAACAAAGAACACCATGTGGACTATTCAATACACCGAAAAATAAAAAACGAATACGACTTTGACAAGAGCCCAGAACTCTTCTAATCTGGCCATTGGCACCTGCACCAGGACTGGTCAGTACACCAGGAATCAAAACCGAATAAGATATTCAATGACTTCTCACAAACTTCTAAACCCAAAGTAGGTCGTACATGAATAATAAGCACATTTTTATAACAGCCTTCAAAGTCCCTCTGGAGACTCTTATATTATATTAATATATAAAGTATTTCTGTATATATTGAAATGTATAAAGTATCTCTTATTATTTATTTGCGAGACCAGACAATGGTATATGTTAAATTAACAGCGGCAAAACTAGCAGTATGCATTTTTAAATTTCTCGGAGTCCATTGGACTCCAGTGGTGCACTAGGCTCTAACTTTAGGAAGCAGGGATTGCGATGGACATCAATTATAATTATAAGGTGTATATCGTGAAAAAAAATAACCTGCATGGGCCCCTTTACCCGTTCGAGATCAAAGAACTAGTTCTAGCCAAATACAAGGCATAGATTCAAGCAAGCCAAGCTGTCATTACGCCAGCCACTTCTATCACAGATAGTTGTTGATATTTTATAGGTGTAAAGCTAGTGTTAATACACTTTACACCTGTTGACTCAGGTTTTAATATAAAATGAAAACAAAAGACGCTTTCTCTCTCATGTTAGAGTACATTACTCCATGACACCACATAATGTTATGAGTAGCAGACTTGTAATAAGGAAGAAGGACCATTACAAAAGTGATGGGGGTTGGTGCCCACACGTGTTTGTGCATGCCCTGGGCGTGACAGGACGGACCAAAAGAATCTAGATAAGGCTTGTTCTCTCGAGAGGCTCTTAGAAGTACCATATGCGGTCAAACCCAGAAGTTTTGAGACTTCCCTTCAACAAAGAACACCATGTGGACTATTCAATACACCGAAAAAAAAAAAACGAATACGACTTTGACAAGAGCCCAGAACTCTTCTAATCTGGCCATTGGCACCTGCACCAGGACTGGTCAGTACACCAGGAATCAAAACCGAATAAGATATTCAATGACTTCTCACAAACTTCTAAACCCAAAGTAGGTCGTACATGTATAATAAGCACATTTTTATAACAGCCTTCAAAGTCCCTCTGGAGACTCTTATATTATATTAATATATAAAGTATTTCTGTATATATTGAAATGTATAAAGTATCTCTTATTATTTATTTGCGAGACCAGACAATGGTATAAGTTAAATTAACAGCGGCAAAACTAGCAGTATGCATTTTTAAATTTCTCGGAGTCCATTGGACTCCAGTGGTGCACTAGGCTCTAACCTTAGGAAGCAGGGATTGCGATGGACATCAATTATAATTATAAGGTGTATATCGTGAAAAAAAATAACCTGCATGGGCCCCTTTACCCGTTCGAGATCAAAGAACTAGTTCTAGCCAAATACAATGCATAGATTCAAGCAAGCCAAGCTGTCATTACGCCAGCCACTTCTATCACAGATAGTTGTTGATATTTTATAGGTGTAAAGCTAGTGTTAATACACTTTACACCTGTTGACACAGGTTTCAATATAAAATTAAAACAAAAGACGCTTTCTCTCTCATGTTAGAGTACATTACTCCATGACACCACATAATGTTATGAGTAGCAGACTTGTGATAAGGAAGAAGGACCATTACAAAAGTGATGGGGGTTGGTGCCCACACGTGTTTGTGCATGCCCTGGGCGTGACAGGACGGACCAAAAAAATCTAGATAAGGCTTGTTCTCTCGAGAGGCTCTTAGAAGTACCATATGCGGTCAAACCCAGAAGTTTTGAGACTTCCCTTCAACAAAGAACACCATGTGGACTATTCAATACACCGAAAAATAAAAAACGAATACGACTTTGACAAGAGCCCAGAACTCTTCTAATCTGGCCATTGGCACCTGCACCAGGACTGGTCAGTACACCAGGAATCAAAACCGAATAAGATATTCAATGACTTCTCACAAACTTCTAAACCCAAAGTAGGTCGTACATGTATAATAAGCACATTTTTATAACAGCCTTCAAAGTCCCTCTGGAGACTCTTATATTATATTAATATATAAAGTATTTCTGTATATATTGAAATGTATAAAGTATCTCTTATTATTTATTTGCGAGACCAGACAATGGTATATGTTAATATAACAGCGGCAAAACTAGCAGTATGCATTTTTAAATTTCTCGGAGTCCATTGGACTCCAGTGGTGCACTAGGCTCTAACTTTAGGAAGCAGGGATTGCGATGGACATCAATTATAATTATAAGGTGTATATCGTGAAAAAAAATAACCTGCATGGGCCCCTTTACCCGTTCGAGATCAAAGAACTAGTTCTAGCCAAATACAAGGCATAGATTCAAGCAAGCCAAGCTGTCATTACGCCAGCCACTTCTATCACAGATAGTTGTTGATATTTTATAGGTGTAAAGCTAGTGTTAATACACTTTACACCTGTTGACTCAGGTTTCAATATAAAATGAAAACAAAAGACGCTTTCTCTCTCATGTTAGAGTACATTACTCCATGACACCACATAATGTTATGAGTAGCAGACTTGTGATAAGGAAGAAGGACCATTACAAAAGTAATGGGGGTTGGTGCCCACACGTGTTTGTGCATTCCCTGGGCGTGACAGGACGGACCAAAAGAATCTAGATAAGGCTTGTTCTCTCGAGAGGCTCTTAGAAGTACCATATGCGGTCAAACCCAGAAGTTTTGAGACTTCCCTTCAACAAAGAACACCATGTGGACTATTCAATACACCGAAAAATAAAAAACGAATACGACTTTGACAAGAGCCCAGAACTCTTCTAATCTGGCCATTGGCACCTGCACCAGGACTGGTCAGTACACCAGGAATCAAAACCGAATAAGATATTCAATGACTTCTCACAAACTTCTAAACCCAAAGTAGGTCGTACATGTATAATAAGCACATTTTTATAACAGCCTTCAAAGTCCCTCTGGAGACTCTTATATTATATTAATATATAAAGTATTTCTGTATATATTGAAATGTATAAAGTATCTCTTATTATTTATTTGCGAGACCAGACAATGGTATATGTTAAATAAACAGCGGCAAAACTAGCAGTATGCATTTTTAAATTTCTCGGAGTCCATTGGACTCCAGTGGTGCACTAGGCTCTAACCTTAGGAAGCAGGGATTGCGATGGACATCAATTATAATTATAAGGTGTATATCGTGAAAAAAAAATAACCTGCATGGGCCCCTTTACCCGTTCGAGATCAAAGAACTAGTTCTAGCCAAATACAATGCATAGATTCAAGCAAGCCAAGCTGTCATTACGCCAGCCACTTCTATCACAGATAGTTGTTGATATTTTATAGGTGTAAAGCTAGTGTTAATACACTTTACACCTGTTGACACAGGTTTCAATATAAAATTAAAACAAAAGACACTTTCTCTCTCATGTAAGAGTACATTACTCCATGACACCACATAATGTTATGAGTAGCAGACTTGTGATAAGGAAGAGGGACCATTACAAAAGTGATGGGGGGTGAGGCCCACACGTGTTTGTGCATGCCCTGGGCGTGACAGGACGGACCAAAAAAATCAAGATAAGGCTTGTTCTCTCGAGAGTCTCTTAGAAGTACCATATGCGGTCCAACCCAGAAGTTTTGAGACTTCCCTTCAACAAAGAACACCATGTGGACTATTCAATACACCGAAAAATAAAAAACTAATACGACTTTGACAAGAGCCCAGAACTTTTCTAATCTGGCCATTGGCACCTGCACCAGGACTAGTCAGTACACCATAGAATCAAAACCGAATAAGATATTCAATGACTTCTCACAAACTTCTAAACCCAAAGTAGGTCGTACATGTATAATAAGCACATTTTTATAACAGCCTTCAAAGTCCCTCTGGAGACTCTTATATTATATTAATATATAAAGTATTTCTGTATATATTGAAATGTATAAAGTATCTCTTATTATTTATTTGCCTGACCAGACAATGGTATATGTTAAATTAACAGCGGCAAAACTAGCAGTATGCATTTTTAAATTTCTCGGAGTCCATTGGACTCCAGTGGTGCACTAGGCTCTAACTTTAGGAAGCAGGGATTGCGATGGACATCAATTATAATTATAAGGTGTATATCGTGAAAAAAAATAACCTGCATGGGCCCCTTTACCCGTTCGAGATCAAAGAACTAGTTCTAGCCAAATACAAGGCATAGATTCAAGCAAGCCAAGCTGTCATTACGTTAGCCACTTCTATCACAGATAGTTGTTGATATTTTATAGGTGTAAAGCTAGTGTTAATACACTTTACACCTGTTGACTCAGGTTTCAATATAAAATGAAAACAAAAGACGCTTTCTCTCTCATGTTAGAGTACATTACTCCATGACACCACATAATGTTATGAGTAGCAGACTTGTGATAAGGAAGAAGGACCATTACAAAAGTGATGGGGGTTGGTGCCCACACGTGTTTGTGCATGCCCTGGGCGTGACAGGACGGACCAAAAAAATCTAGATAAGGCTTGTTCTCTCGAGAGGCTCTTAGAAGTACCATATGCGGTCAAACCCAGAAGTTTTGAGACTTCCCTTCAACAAAGAACACCATGTGGACTATTCAGTACACCGAAAAATAAAAAACGAATACGACTTTGACAAGAGCCCAGAACTCTTCTAATCTGGCCATTGGCACCTGCACCAGGACTGGTCAGTACACCAGGAATCAAAACCGAATAAGATATTCAATGACTTCTCACAAACTTCTAAACACAAAGTAGGTACATGTATAATAAGCACATTTTTATAACAGCCTTCAAAGTCCCTCTGGAGACTCTTATATTATATTAATATATAAAGTATTTCTGTATATATTGAAATGTATAAAGTATCTCTTATTATTTATTTGCGAGACCAGACAATGGTATATGTTAAATTAACAGCGGCAAAACTAGCAGTATGCATTTTTAAATTTCTCGGAGTCCATTGGACTCCAGTGGTGCACTAGGCTCTAACTTTAGGAAGCAGGGATTGCGATGGACATCAATTATAATTATAAGGTGTATATCGTGAAAAAAAATAACCTGCATGGGCCCCTTTACCCGTTCGAGATCAAAGAACTAGTTCTAGCCAAATACAAGGCATAGATTCAAGCAAGCCAAGCTGTCATTACGCCAGCCACTTCTATCACAGATAGTTGTTGATATTTTATAGGTGTAAAGCTAGTGTTAATACACTTTACACCTGTTGACTCAGGTTTCAATATAAAATGAAAACAAAAGACGCTTTCTCTCTCATGTTAGAGTACATTACTCCATGACACCACATAATGTTATGAGTAGCAGACTTGTGATAAGGAAGAAGGACCATTACAAAAGTGATGGGGGTTGGTGCCCACACGTGTTTGTGCATGCCCTGGGCGTGACAGGACGGACCAAAAGAATCTAGATAAGGCTTGTTCTCTCGAGAGGCTCTTAGAAGTACCATATGCGGTCAAACCCAGAAGTTTTGAGACTTCACTTCAACAAAGAACACCATGTGGACTATTCAATACACCGAAAAATAAAAAACGAATACGACTTTGACAAGAGCCCAGAACTCTTCTAATCTGGCCATTGGCACCTGCACCAGGACTGGTCAGTACACCAGGAATCAAAACCGAATAAGATATTCAATGACTTCTCACAAACTTCTAAACCCAAACTAGGTCGTACATGTATAATAAGCACATTTTTATAACAGCCTTCAAAGTCCCTCTGGAGACTCTTATATTATATTAATATATAAAGTATTTCTGTATATATTGAAATGTATAAAGTATCTCTTATTATTTATTTGCGAGACCAGACAATGGTATATGTTAAATTAACAGCGGCAAAACTAGCAGTATGCATTTTTAAATTTCTCGGAGTCCATTGGACTCCAGTGGTGCACTAGGCTCTAACTTTAGGAAGCAGGGATTGCGATGGACATCAATTATAATTATAAGGTGTATATCGTGAAAAAAAATAACCTGCATGGGCCCCTTTACCCGTTCGAGATCAAAGAACTAGTTCTAGCCAAATACAAGGCATAGATTCAAGCAAGCCAAGCTGTCATTACGCCAGCCACTTCTATCACAGATAGTTGTTGATATTTTATAGGTGTAAAGCTAGTGTTAATACACTTTACACCTGTTGACTCAGGTTTCAATATAAAATGAAAACAAAAGACGCTTTCTCTCTCATGTTAGAGTACATTACTCCATGACACCACATAATGTTATGAGTAGCAGACTTGTGATAAGGAAGAAGGACCATTACAAAAGTGATGGGGGTTGGTGCCCACACGTGTTTGTGCATGCCCTGGGCGTGACAGGACGGACCAAAAGAATCTAGATAAGGCTTGTTCTCTCGAGAGGCTCTTAGAAGTACCATATGCGGTCAAACCCAGAAGTTTTGAGACTTCCCTTCAACAAAGAACACCATGTGGACTATTCAATACACCGAAAAATAAAAAACGAATACGACTTTGACAAGAGCCCAGAACTCTTCTAATCTGGCCATTGGCACCTGCACCAGGACTGGTCAGTACACCAGGAATCAAAACCGAATAAGATATTCAATGACTTCTCACAAACTTCTAAACCCAAAGTAGGTCGTACATGTATAATAAGCACATTTTTATAACAGCCTTCAAAGTCCCTCTGGAGACTCTTATATTATATTAATATATAAAGTATTTCTGTATATATTGAAATGTATAAAGTATCTCTTATTATTTATTTGCGAGACCAGACAATGGTATATGTTAAATTAACAGCGGCAAAACTAGCAGTATGCATTTTTAAATTTCTCGGAGTCCATTGGACTCCAGTGGTGCACTAGGCTCTAACTTTAGGAAGCAGGGATTGCGATGGACATCAATTATAATTATAAGGTGTATATCGTGAAAAAAAATAACCTGCATGGGCCCCTTTACCCGTTCGAGATCAAAGAACTAGTTCTAGCCAAATACAAGGCAGAGATTCAAGCAAGCCAAGCTGTCATTACGCCAGCCACTTCTATCAACGATAGTTGCTGATATTTTACAGGTGTAAAGCTAGTGTTAATACACTTTACACCTGTTGACTCAGGTTTCAATATAAAATGAAAACAAAAGACGCTTTCTCTCTCATGTTAGAGTACATTACTCCATGACACCACATAATGTTATGAGTAGCAGACTTGTGATAAGGAAGAAGGACCATTACAAAAGTGATGGGGGTTGGTGCCCACACGTGTTTGTGCATGCCCTGGGCGTGACAGGACGGACCAAAAAAATCTAGATAAGGCTTGTTCTCTCGAGAGGCTCTTAGAAGTACCATATGCGGTCAAACCCAGAAGTTTTGAGACTTCCCTTCAACAAAGAACACCATGTGGACTATTCAATACACCGAAAAATAAAAAACGAATACGACTTTGACAAGAGCCCAGAACTCTTCTAATCTGGCCATTGGCACCTGCACCAGGACTGGTCAGTACACCAGGAATCAAAACCGAATAAGATATTCAATGACTTCTCACAAACTTCTAAACCCAAAGTAGGTCGTACATGTATAATAAGCACATTTTTATAACAGCCTTCAAAGTCCCTCTGGAGACTCTTATATGATATTAATATATAAAGTATTTCTGTATATATTGAAATGTATAAAGTATCTCTTATTATTTATTTGCGAGACCAGACAATGGTATATGTTAAATTAACAGCGGCAAAACTAGCAGTATGCATTTTTAAATTTCTCGGAGTCCATTGGACTCCAGTGGTGCACTAGGCTCTAACTTTAGGAAGCAGGGATTGCGATGGACATCAATTATAATTATAAGGTGTATATCGTGAAAAAAAATAACCTGCATGGGCCCCTTTACCCGTTCGAGATCAAAGAACTAGTTCTAGCCAAATACAAGGCAGAGATTCAAGCAAGCCAAGCTGTCATTACGCCAGCCACTTCTATCAACGATAGTTGCTGATATTTTACAGGTGTAAAGCTAGTGTTAATACACTTTACACCTGTTGACTCAGGTTTCAATATAAAATGAAAACAAAAGACGCTTTCTCTCTCATGTTAGAGTACATTACTCCATGACACCACATAATGTTATGAGTAGCAGACTTGTGATAAGGAAGAAGGACCATTACAAAAGTGATGGGGGTTGGTGCCCACACGTGTTTGTGCATGCCCTGGGCGTGACAGGACGGACCAAAAAAATCTAGATAAGGCTTGTTCTCTCGAGAGGCTCTTAGAAGTACCATATGCGGTCAAACCCAGAAGTTTTGAGACTTCCCTTCAACAAAGAACACCATGTGGACTATTCAATACACCGAAAAATAAAAAACGAATACGACTTTGACAAGAGCCCAGAACTCTTCTAATCTGGCCATTGGCACCTGCACCAGGACTGGTCAGTACACCAGGAATCAAAACCGAATAAGATATTCAATGACTTCTCACAAACTTCTAAACCCAAAGTAGGTCGTACATGTATAATAAGCACATTTTTATAACAGCCTTCAAAGTCCCTCTGGAGACTCTTATATGATATTAATATATAAAGTATTTCTGTATATATTGAAATGTATAAAGTATCTCTTATTATTTATTTGCGAGACCAGACAATGGTATATTTTAAATTAACAGCGGCAAAACTAGCAGTATGCATTTTTAAATTTCTCGGAGTCCATTGGACTCCAGTGGTGCACTAGGCTCTAACTTTAGGAAGCAGGGATTGCGATGGACATCAATTATAATTATAAGGTGTATATCGTGAAAAAAAATTAACCTGCATGGGCCCCTTTACCCGTTCGAGATCAAAGAACTAGTTCTAGCCAAATACAAGGCATAGATTCAAGCAAGCCAAGCTGTCATTACGCCAGCCACTTCTATCACAGATAGTTGTTGATATTTTATAGGTGTAAAGCTAGTGTTAATACACTTTACACCTGTTGACTCAGGTTTCAATATAAAATGAAAACAAAAGACGCTTTCTCTCTCATGTTAGAGTACATTACTCCATGACACCACATAATGTTATGAGTAGCAGACTTGTGATAAGGAAGAAGGACCATTACAAAAGTGATGGAGGTTGGTGCCCACACGTGTTTGTGCATGCCCTGGGCGTGACAGGACGGACCAAAAAAATCTAGATAAGGCTTGTTCTCTCGAGAGGCTCTTAGAAGTACCATATGCGGTCCAACCCAGAAGTTTTGAGACTTCCCTTCAACAAAGAACACCATGTGGACTATTCAATACACCGAAAAATAAAAAACGAATACGACTTTGACAAGAGCCCAGAACTCTTCTAATCTGGCCATTGGCACCTGCACCAGGACTGGTCAGTACACCAGGAATCAAAACCGAATAAGATATTCAATGACTTCTCACAAACTTCTAAACCCAAAGTAGGTCGTACATGTATAATAAGCACATTTTTATAACAGCCTTCAAAGTCCCTCTGGAGACTCTTATATTATATTAATATATAAAGTATTTCTGTATATATTGAAATGTATAAAGTATCTCTTATTATTTATTTGCGAGACCAGACAATGGTATATGTTAAATTAACAGCGGCAAAACTAGCAGTATGCATTTTTAAATTTCTCGGAGTCCATTGGACTCCAGTGGTGCACTAGGCTCTAACTTTAGGAAGCAGGGATTGCGATGGACATCAATTATAATTATAAGGTGTATATCGTGAAAAAAAATAACCTGCATGGGCCCCTTTACCCGTTCGAGATCAAAGAACTAGTTCTAGCCAAATACAAGGCAGAGATTCAAGCAAGCCAAGCTGTCATTACGCCAGCCACTTCTATCAACGATAGTTGCTGATATTTTACAGGTGTAAAGCTAGTGTTAATACACTTTACACCTGTTGACTCAGGTTTCAATATAAAATGAAAACAAAAGACGCTTTCTCTCTCATGTTAGAGTACATTACTCCATGACACCACATAATGTTATGAGTAGCAGACTTGTGATAAGGAAGAAGGACCATTACAAAAGTGATGGGGGTTGGTGCCCACACGTGTTTGTGCATGCCCTGGGCGTGACAGGACGGACCAAAAAAATCTAGATAAGGCTTGTTCTCTCGAGAGGCTCTTAGAAGTACCATATGCGGTCAAACCCAGAAGTTTTGAGACTTCCCTTCAACAAAGAACACCATGTGGACTATTCAATACACCGAAAAATAAAAAACGAATACGACTTTGACAAGAGCCCAGAACTCTTCTAATCTGGCCATTGGCACCTGCACCAGGACTGGTCAGTACACCAGGAATCAAAACCGAATAAGATATTCAATGACTTCTCACAAACTTCTAAACCCAAAGTAGGTCGTACATGTATAATAAGCACATTTTTATAACAGCCTTCAAAGTCCCTCTGGAGACTCTTATATGATATTAATATATAAAGTATTTCTGTATATATTGAAATGTATAAAGTATCTCTTATTATTTATTTGCGAGACCAGACAATGGTATATGTTAAATTAACAGCGGCAAAACTAGCAGTATGCATTTTTAAATTTCTCGGAGTCCATTGGACTCCAGTGGTGCACTAGGCTCTAACTTTAGGAAGCAGGGATTGCGATGGACATCAATTATAATTATAAGGTGTATATCGTGAAAAAAAATAACCTGCATGGGCCCCTTTACCCGTTCGAGATCAAAGAACTAGTTCTAGCCAAATACAAGGCAGAGATTCAAGCAAGCCAAGCTGTCATTACGCCAGCCACTTCTATCAACGATAGTTGCTGATATTTTACAGGTGTAAAGCTAGTGTTAATACACTTTACACCTGTTGACTCAGGTTTCAATATAAAATGAAAACAAAAGACGCTTTCTCTCTCATGTTAGAGTACATTACTCCATGACACCACATAATGTTATGAGTAGCAGACTTGTGATAAGGAAGAAGGACCATTACAAAAGTGATGGGGGTTGGTGCCCACACGTGTTTGTGCATGCCCTGGGCGTGACAGGACGGACCAAAAAAATCTAGATAAGGCTTGTTCTCTCGAGAGGCTCTTAGAAGTACCATATGCGGTCAAACCCAGAAGTTTTGAGACTTCCCTTCAACAAAGAACACCATGTGGACTATTCAATACACCGAAAAATAAAAAACGAATACGACTTTGACAAGAGCCCAGAACTCTTCTAATCTGGCCATTGGCACCTGCACCAGGACTGGTCAGTACACCAGGAATCAAAACCGAATAAGATATTCAATGACTTCTCACAAACTTCTAAACCCAAAGTAGGTCGTACATGTATAATAAGCACATTTTTATAACAGCCTTCAAAGTCCCTCTGGAGACTCTTATATGATATTAATATATAAAGTATTTCTGTATATATTGAAATGTATAAAGTATCTCTTATTATTTATTTGCGAGACCAGACAATGGTATATTTTAAATTAACAGCGGCAAAACTAGCAGTATGCATTTTTAAATTTCTCGGAGTCCATTGGACTCCAGTGGTGCACTAGGCTCTAACTTTAGGAAGCAGGGATTGCGATGGACATCAATTATAATTATAAGGTGTATATCGTGAAAAAAAATTAACCTGCATGGGCCCCTTTACCCGTTCGAGATCAAAGAACTAGTTCTAGCCAAATACAAGGCATAGATTCAAGCAAGCCAAGCTGTCATTACGCCAGCCACTTCTATCACAGATAGTTGTTGATATTTTATAGGTGTAAAGCTAGTGTTAATACACTTTACACCTGTTGACTCAGGTTTCAATATAAAATGAAAACAAAAGACGCTTTCTCTCTCATGTTAGAGTACATTACTCCATGACACCACATAATGTTATGAGTAGCAGACTTGTGATAAGGAAGAAGGACCATTACAAAAGTGATGGAGGTTGGTGCCCACACGTGTTTGTGCATGCCCTGGGCGTGACAGGACGGACCAAAAAAATCTAGATAAGGCTTGTTCTCTCGAGAGGCTCTTAGAAGTACCATATGCGGTCCAACCCAGAAGTTTTGAGACTTCCCTTCAACAAAGAACACCATGTGGACTATTCAATACACCGAAAAATAAAAAACGAATACGACTTTGACAAGAGCCCAGAACTCTTCTAATCTGGCCATTGGCACCTGCACCAGGACTGGTCAGTACACCAGGAATCAAAACCGAATAAGATATTCAATGACTTCTCACAAACTTCTAAACCCAAAGTAGGTCGTACATGTATAATAAGCACATTTTTATAACAGCCTTCAAAGTCCCTCTGGAGACTCTTATATTATATTAATATATAAAGTATTTCTGTATATATTGAAATGTATAAAGTATCTCTTATTATTTATTTGCGAGACCAGACAATGGTATATGTTAAATTAACAGCGGCAAAACTAGCAGTATGCATTTTTAAATTTCTCGGAGTCCATTGGACTCCAGTGGTGCACTAGGCTCTAACTTTAGGAAGCAGGGATTGCGATGGACATCAATTATAATTATAAGGTGTATATCGTGAAAAAAAATAACCTGCATGGGCCCCTTTACCCGTTCGAGATCAAAGAACTAGTTCTAGCCAAATACAAGGCATAGATTCAAGCAAGCCAAGCTGTCATTACGCCAGCCACTTCTATCACAGATAGTTGTTGATATTTTATAGGTGTAAAGCTAGTGTTAATACACTTTACACCTGTTGACTCAGGTTTCAATATAAAATGAAAACAAAAGACGCTTTCTCTCTCATGTTAGAGTACATTACTCCATGACACCACATAATGTTATGAGTAGCAGACTTGTGATAAGGAAGAAGGACCATTACAAAAGTGATGGGGGTTGGTGCCCACACGTGTTTGTGCATGCCCTGGGCGTGACAGGACGGACCAAAAAAATCTAGATAAGGCTTGTTCTCTCGAGAGGCTCTTAGAAGTACCATATGCGGTCAAACCCAGAAGTTTTGAGACTTCCCTTCAACAAAGAACACCATGTGGACTATTCAATACACCGAAAAATAAAAAACGAATACGACTTTGACAAGAGCCCAGAACTCTTCTAATCTGGCCATTGGCACCTGCACCAGGACTGGTCAGTACACCAGGAATCAAAACCGAATAAGATATTCAATGACTTCTCACAAACTTCTAAACCCAAAGTAGGTCGTACATGTATAATAAGCACATTTTTATAACAGCCTTCAAAGTCCCTCTGGAGACTCTTATATTATATTAATATATAAAGTATTTCTGTATATATTGAAATGTATAAAGTATCTCTTATTATTTATATGCGAGACCAGACAATGGTATATGTTAAATTAACAGCGGCAAAACTAGCAGTATGCATTTTTAAATTTCTCGGAGTCCATTGGACTCCAGTGGTGCACTAGGCTCTAACTTTAGGAAGCAGGGATTGCGATGGACATCAATTATAATTATAAGGTGTATATCGTGAAAAAAAATAACCTGCATGGGCCCCTTTACCCGTTCGAGATCAAAGAACTAGTTCTAGCCAAATACAAGGCAGAGATTCAAGCAAGCCAAGCTGTCATTACGCCAGCCACTTCTATCACAGATAGTTGTTGATATTTTATAGGTGTAAAGCTAGTGTTAATACACTTTACACCTGTTGACTCAGGTTTCAATATAAAATGAAAACAAAAGACGCTTTCTCTCTCATGTTAGAGTACATTACTCCATGACACCACATAATGTTATGAGTAGCAGACTTGTGATAAGGAAGAAGGACCATTACAAAAGTGATGGGGGTTGGTGCCCACACGTGTTTGTGCATGCCCTGGGCGTGACAGGACGGACCAAAAAAATCTAGATAAGGCTTGTTCTCTCGAGAGGCTCTTCGAAGTACCATATGCGGTCAAACCCAGAAGTTTTGAGACTTCCCTTCAACAAAGAACACCATGTGGACTATTCAATACACCGAAAAATAAAAAACGAATACGACTTTGACAAGAGCCCAGAACTCTTCTAATCTGGCCATTGGCACCTGCACCAGGACTGGTCAGTACACCAGGAATCAAAACCGAATAAGATATTCAATGACTTCTCACAAACTTCTAAACCCAAAGTAGGTCGTACATGTATAATAAGCACATTTTTATAACAGCCTTCAAAGTCCCTCTGGAGACTCTTATATGATATTAATATATAAAGTATTTCTGTATATATTGAAATGTATAAAGTATCTCTTATTATTTATTTGCGAGACCAGACAATGGTATATTTTAAATTAACAGCGGCAAAACTAGCAGTATGCATTTTTAAATTTCTCGGAGTCCATTGGACTCCAGTGGTGCACTAGGCTCTAACTTTAGGAAGCAGGGATTGCGATGGACATCAATTATAATTATAAGGTGTATATCGTGAAAAAAAATTAACCTGCATGGGCCCCTTTACCCGTTCGAGATCAAAGAACTAGTTCTAGCCAAATACAAGGCATAGATTCAAGCAAGCCAAGCTGTCATTACGCCAGCCACTTCTATCACAGATAGTTGTTGATATTTTATAGGTGTAAAGCTAGTGTTAATACACTTTACACCTGTTGACTCAGGTTTCAATATAAAATGAAAACAAAAGACGCTTTCTCTCTCATGTTAGAGTACATTACTCCATGACACCACATAATGTTATGAGTAGCAGACTTGTGATAAGGAAGAAGGACCATTACAAAAGTGATGGGGGTTGGTGCCCACACGTGTTTGTGCATGCCCTGGGCGTGACAGGACGGACCAAAAAAATCTAGATAAGGCTTGTTCTCTCGAGAGGCTCTTAGAAGTACCATATGCGGTCAAACCCAGAAGTTTTGAGACTTCCCTTCAACAAAGAACACCATGTGGACTATTCAATACACCGAAAAATAAAAAACGAATACGACTTTGACAAGAGCCCAGAACTCTTCTAATCTGGCCATTGGCACCTGCACCAGGACTGGTCAGTACACCAGGAATCAAAACCGAATAAGATATTCAATGACTTCTCACAAACTTCTAAACCCAAAGTAGGTCGTACATGTATAATAAGCACATTTTTATAACAGCCTTCAAAGTCCCTCTGGAGACTCTTATATTATATTAATATATAAAGTATTTCTGTATATATTGAAATGTATAAAGTATCTCTTATTATTTATTTGCGAGACCAGACAATGGTATATGTTAAATTAACAGCGGCAAAACTAGCAGTATGCATTTCTAAATTTCTCGGAGTCCATTGGACTCCAGTGGTGCACTAGGCTCTAACTTTAGGAAGCAGGGATTGCGATGGACATCAATTATAATTATAAGGTGTATATCGTGAAAAAAAATAACCTGCATGGGCCCCTTTACCCGTTCGAGATCAAAGAACTAGTTCTAGCCAAATACAAGGCATAGATTCAAGCAAGCCAAGCTGTCATTACGCCAGCCACTTCTATCACAGATAGTTGTTGATATTTTATAGGTGTAAAGCTAGTGTTAATACACTTTACACCTGTTGACTCAGGTTTCAATATAAAATGAAAACAAAAGACGCTTTCTCTCTCATGTTAGAGTACATTACTCCATGACACCACATAATGTTATGAGTAGCAGACTTGTGATAAGGAAGAAGGACCATTACAAAAGTGATGGGGGTTGGTGCCCACACGTGTTTGTGCATGCCCTGGGCGTGACAGGACGGACCAAAAAAATCTAGATAAGGCTTGTTCTCTCGAGAGGCTCTTAGAAGTACCATATGCGGTCAAACCCAGAAGTTTTGAGACTTCCCTTCAACAAAGAACACCATGTGGACTATTCAATACACCGAAAAATAAAAAACGAATACGACTTTGACAAGAGCCCAGAACTCTTCTAATCTGGCCATTGGCACCTGCACCAGGACTGGTCAGTACACCAGGAATCAAAACCGAATAAGATATTCAATGACTTCTCACAAACTTCTAAACCCAAAGTAGGTCGTACATGTATAATAAGCACATTTTTATAACAGCCTTCAAAGTCCCTCTGGAGACTCTTATATTATATTAATATATAAAGTATTTCTGTATATATTGAAATGTATAAAGTATCTCTTATTATTTATTTGCGAGACCAGACAATGGTATATGTTAAATTAACAGCGGCAAAACTAGCAGTATGCATTTTTAAATTTCTCGGAGTCCATTGGACTCCAGTGGTGCACTAGGCTCTAACTTTAGGAAGCAGGGATTGCGATGGACATCAATTATAATTATAAGGTGTATATCGTGAAAAAAAATAACCTGCATGGGCCCCTTTACCCGTTCGAGATCAAAGAACTAGTTCTAGCCAAATACAAGGCAGAGATTCAAGCAAGCCAAGCTGTCATTACGCCAGCCACTTCTATCACAGATAGTTGTTGATATTTTATAGGTGTAAAGCTAGTGTTAATACACTTTACACCTGTTGACACAGGTTTCAATATAAAATGAAAACAAAAGACGCTTTCTCTCTCATGTTAGAGTACATTACTCCATGACACCACATAATGTTATGAGTAGCAGACTTGTGATAAGGAAGAAGGACCATTACAAAAGTGATGGGGGTTGGTGCCCACACGTGTTTGTGCATGCCCTGGGCGTGACAGGACGGACCAAAAAAATCTAGATAAGGCTTGTTCTCTCGAGAGGCTCTTCGAAGTACCATATGCGGTCAAACCCAGAAGTTTTGAGACTTCCCTTCAACAAAGAACACCATGTGGACTATTCAATACACCGAAAAATAAAAAACGAATACGACTTTGACAAGAGCCCAGAACTCTTCTAATCTGGCCATTGGCACCTGCACCAGGACTGGTCAGTACACCAGGAATCAAAACCGAATAAGATATTCAATGACTTCTCACAAACTTCTAAACCCAAAGTAGGTCGTACATGTATAATAAGCACATTTTTATAACAGCCTTCAAAGTCCCTCTGGAGACTCTTATATGATATTAATATATAAAGTATTTCTGTATATATTGAAATGTATAAAGTATCTCTTATTATTTATTTGCGAGACCAGACAATGGTATATTTTAAATTAACAGCGGCAAAACTAGCAGTATGCATTTTTAAATTTCTCGGAGTCCATTGGACTCCAGTGGTGCACTAGGCTCTAACTTTAGGAAGCAGGGATTGCGATGGACATCAATTATAATTATAAGGTGTATATCGTGAAAAAAAATTAACCTGCATGGGCCCCTTTACCCGTTCGAGATCAAAGAACTAGTTCTAGCCAAATACAAGGCATAGATTCAAGCAAGCCAAGCTGTCATTACGCCAGCCACTTCTATCACAGATAGTTGTTGATATTTTATAGGTGTAAAGCTAGTGTTAATACACTTTACACCTGTTGACTCAGGTTTCAATATAAAATGAAAACAAAAGACGCTTTCTCTCTCATGTTAGAGTACATTACTCCATGACACCACATAATGTTATGAGTAGCAGACTTGTGATAAGGAAGAAGGACCATTACAAAAGTGATGGGGGTTGGTGCCCACACGTGTTTGTGCATGCCCTGGGCGTGACAGGACGGACCAAAAAAATCTAGATAAGGCTTGTTCTCTCGAGAGGCTCTTAGAAGTACCATATGCGGTCAAACCCAGAAGTTTTGAGACTTCCCTTCAACAAAGAACACCATGTGGACTATTCAATACACCGAAAAATAAAAAACGAATACGACTTTGACAAGAGCCCAGAACTCTTCTAATCTGGCCATTGGCACCTGCACCAGGACTGGTCAGTACACCAGGAATCAAAACCGAATAAGATATTCAATGACTTCTCACAAACTTCTAAACCCAAAGTAGGTCGTACATGTATAATAAGCACATTTTTATAACAGCCTTCAAAGTCCCTCTGGAGACTCTTATATTATATTAATATATAAAGTATTTCTGTATATATTGAAATGTATAAAGTATCTCTTATTATTTATTTGCGAGACCAGACAATGGTATATGTTAAATTAACAGCGGCAAAACTAGCAGTATGCATTTTTAAATTTCTCGGAGTCCATTGGACTCCAGTGGTGCACTAGGCTCTAACTTTAGGAAGCAGGGATTGCGATGGACATCAATTATAATTATAAGGTGTATATCGTGAAAAAAAATAACCTGCATGGGCCCCTTTACCCGTTCGAGATCAAAGAACTAGTTCTAGCCAAATACAAGGCATAGATTCAAGCAAGCCAAGCTGTCATTACGCCAGCCACTTCTATCACAGATAGTTGTTGATATTTTATAGGTGTAAAGCTAGTGTTAATACACTTTACACCTGTTGACTCAGGTTTCAATATAAAATGAAAACAAAAGACGCTTTCTCTCTCATGTTAGAGTACATTACTCCATGACACCACATAATGTTATGAGTAGCAGACTTGTGATAAGGAAGAAGGACCATTACAAAAGTGATGGGGGTTGGTGCCCACACGTGTTTGTGCATGCCCTGGGCGTGACAGGACGGACCAAAAGAATCTAGATAAGGCTTGTTCTCTCGAGAGGCTCTTAGAAGTACCATATGCGGTCAAACCCAGAAGTTTTGAGACTTCCCTTCAACAAAGAACACCATGTGGACTATTCAATACACCGAAAAATAAAAAACGAATACGACTTTGACAAGAGCCCAGAACTCTTCTAATCTGGCCATTGGCACCTGCACCAGGACTGGTCAGTACACCAGGAATCAAAACCGAATAAGATATTCAATGACTTCTCACAAACTTCTAAACCCAAAGTAGGTCGTACATGTATAATAAGCACATTTTTATAACAGCCTTCAAAGTCCCTCTGGAGACTCTTATATTATATTAATATATAAAGTATTTCTGTATATATTGAAATGTATAAAGTATCTCTTATTATTTATTTGCGAGACCAGACAATGGTATATGTTAAATTAACAGCGGCAAAACTAGCAGTATGCATTTTTAAATTTCTCGGAGTCCATTGGACTCCAGTGGTGCACTAGGCTCTAACCTTAGGAAGCAGGGATTGCGATGGACATCAATTATAATTATAAGGTGTATATCGTGAAAAAAAATAACCTGCATGGGCCCCTTTACCCGTTCGAGATCAAAGAACTAGTTCTAGCCAAATACAATGCATAGATTCAAGCAAGCCAAGCTGTCATTACGCCAGCCACTTCTATCACAGATAGTTGTTGATATTTTATAGGTGTAAAGCTAGTGTTAATACACTTTACACCTGTTGACACAGGTTTCAATATAAAATTAAAACAAAAGACACTTTCTCTCTCATGTAAGAGTACATTACTCCATGACACCTCTATAACCCTGTGTACCCATCCTAGCTAAACTACACCCCTATTTCCTAGCACAAACTAGCCTATACCCCTTAGTACCCACACCTAGCTAAGCTACACACCTACGACCTAGCACTAACTGGCCTATACCCCTGAATACCCAACCCTAACTAAACTACACAGGGTAAAGGGTAGTTATGTGATTAGGTGTCATAGGGGTGTAGGTCAGTTAGGGATGGGTAGGCAGGTGTATAGGGTAGTAAGTGCTAGGTCATAGGGGTGTCATAAGGGTGTAGCTTTGTTAGGGGTTTGTACTCAGGGGTATAGGGTAGTAAGTGCTAAGTCATAGGGGTGTAACTTAGTTAGCGGTGGGTACTCAGGGGTAAAGTGTAGATATTGCTAGGTCATAGGGGTGAGGCTCAGTTAGGGGTAGATATTCGGGAGTATAGCGTAGTTAGTGCAAGGTCGTAGGGGTGTAGCTTAGTTAGGCGTGGATACTCAGGGATATAGGGTAGCTATTGTTATTAATTATTATTAACTATTATTATTAATTATTACTTTTTAATTATTATAATGTACCCATATTACCTAGCTCTTGAAACCCTGTGACTGGTTAAACCATCCCCTAAAACCCTGCTCCTCCAAGACCAAGACATTGATACCCTCTACCCCTGTGTACCCACTCATTCATAACTTGCACCCCTATGACCTAGTTCTTGATATCATTGAATCTTATTACCATTTCTTGAAACCTAGTACCCCTTTGACCAACTCTTGTTAGCCTGTACACATGTCAAATCACCCACAAACTCACTTATCTTAACGTCCCCTTAAGTCCTTGTCTTTACACCCCTAAAAAAATCCCAAGTTGATCTGACCTTGATTCGAACCACGGGCCGCTTGTTTGAGAAGCGAAGCCCGTACCACTGAGCTATCGCGCCACTCTCTTGAAAACTAGAAGTAACTACCTTATAGCCTTGTTTACCCAGCCTTATAAGGTATAGAGTAGTTTTTCCTTGATATCTCGAGAGTAGCGCTATGGCTTAGTGGTACGGGCTGCGCTTCTCAAGCAAACGGGCCAGGGTTCGAATCCAGGTAAGATAAACTAGAGACTTTTTCAGGGGTGTTAAGGTAAGGACGGTGGCATTAGGGGGTGGGTGCACAGGGGAAAAGGATATAAACGGCAGGGTCACAGGTGTGCAAGTTGGTAAGCGCTTGGTCCTACATGGGTAGGGTTAGGTAGGTAGTGCTAGGTAGTGCTAGGTAGTGCTAGGTCGTAGGGGTGTAGCTTAGTTGGGCGTGGATACTCAGGGATATAGGGTAGCTATTTTTATTAATTAATATTATTATTAATTATTATTATGTACCCATATTACCTATCTCTTGAAACCCTGTGCCTGTTTGAACCATCCCCTAAAACCCTGCACCTCCAAGACCAATCCATTGATACCCTCTACCCCTGTGTACCCACTCATTCATAACTTGCACCCTTATGACCTTGTTCTTGATATCATTGACCCTTATTACCATTTCTTGAAACCTAGTACCCCTTTGACCAACTCTTGTTACCCTGTACAGATGTCAAATCACCCACAAACTCACTTATCTTAACGTCCCCTTAACGTCCTTGTCTTTACACCCCTGAAAAAATCTCAAGTTGATCTTACCTGGATTCGAACCACGGACCTCGGCGTCCGTTAGTGCTAGGTCGTAGGGGTGTAGCTTAGTTAGGCGTGGATACTCAGGGATATAGGGTAGCTATTATTACTAATTATTATTAATTATTAGCATTAATTATTAGTATTAATTATTATAATGTACCCATATTGCCTAACTCTTGAAACCCTGTGACTGGTTGAACCATCCCTTAAAACCCTGCACCTCCAAGACCAAGCCATTGATACCCTCTACCCCTGTGTACCCACTCATTTATAACTTGCACCCCTATGACCTAGTTCTTGATATTATTGACCCTTATTACCATCCCTTGAAGTCTAGTACCCGTTTGACCAATTCTTGTTACCCTGTTCACCTGTCAACTCACCCACTAACTCACTTATCTTAACGTCCTTATCTTAACACCCATAAAACCCATCGCGCCACTCTCTTGAAAACTAAAAGTAACTACCGTATAGCCTTGTTTACCCAGCGTTATAAGGTATAGAGTAGTTTTTCATTGATATCTCGAGAGTGGCGCTATGACTCAGTGGTACGGGCTTCGCTTCTCAAGCAAATGGGCCAGGGTTCGAATCCAGGTAAGATAAACTAGAGACTTTTTCAGGGGTGTTAAGATAAGGACGGTGGCATTAGGGGGTAGGTGCACAGGGGAAAAGGATATAAACGGCAGGGTCACAGGTGTGCAAGTTGGTAAGCGCTTGGTCATACATGGGTAAAGGGTAGTTATGTGATTATGTGTCATAGTGGTGTAGGTCAGTTAGGGATGGGTAGGCAGGGATATAGGGTAGTAAGTGCTAGGTCAAAGGGGTGTAGCTTTGTTAGGGGTTGGTACTCAGTGGTATAGGGTAGTAAGTGCTAAGTCATAGGGGTGTAACTTAGTTAGCGGTGGGTACTCATGGGTATAGGGTAGTTAGTACTAGGTCGTAGGGGTTTAGCTTAGTTAGGGGTGGGTACTCAGGGGTATAGGGTAGTTAAAGCTAAGTCATAAGGGTGTAGCTTAGTTACGGTTGGGTATTAAGGGGTATAGGGTAGTTAGTGCTAGGTAGTAGAGGTGTAGTTTAGTTAGGGTTGGGTATTCAGGGGTATAGGCTAGTTAGTCCTAGGTCGTAGGGGTGTAGCTTAGCTAGGTGTATGTACTTAGGGGTATAGGCTAGTTAGTGCTAGGACATAGGGGTGGGTACACAGGGTTATAGGGTAGGTAAGTGCTCGGTTATAGGGGTGTAGTTTAGTTAGGGTTGGGTATTCAGGGGTATAAGGTAGTTAGTGCTATGTCACAGGGGTGTAGCTTAGCAAGTGTTGGGTACTCAGGGGTAAAGTGTAGTTATTGCTAGGTCATAGGGGTGAGGCTCAGTTAGGGGTAGGTATACAGGAGTATAGCGTAGTTAGTGCTAGGTCGTTGGGGTGTATCTTAGTTAGGCGTGGATACTCAGGGATATAGGGTAGCTATTATTATTAATTATTATTATTAATTATTATAATGTACCCATATTACCTAGCTCTTGAAACCCTGTGACTGGTTGAGCCATCCCCTAAAACCCTGCACCTCCAAGACCAAGCCATTGATAACCTCTACCCATGTGTACCCACTCATTTATAACTTGCACCCCTATGACCTAGTTCTTGATATCATTGACCCTTATTACCATCCCTTGAAGTCTAGTACCCGTTTGACCAACTCTTGTTAATATGTACACATGTCAAATCACCCACAAACTCACTTATCTTAACGTCCCCTTAAGTCCTTGTCTTTACACCCCAAAAAAAATCCCAAGTTGATCTGACCTTGATTCGAACCACGGGCCTCTTGTTTGAGAAGCGAAGCCCGTACCACTGAGCTATCGCGCCACTCTCTTGAAAACTAGAAGTAACTACCTTATAGCCTTGTTTACCCTGCCTTATAAGGTATAGAGTAGTTTTTCCTTGATATCTCGAGAGTGGCGCTATGGCTTAGTGGTACGGGCTTCGCTTCTCAAGCAAACGGGCCAGGGTTCGAATCCAGGTAAGATAAACTAGAGACTTTTTCAGGGGTGTTAAGGTAAGGACGGTGGCATTAGGGGGTGGGTGCACAGGGGAAAAGGATATAAACGGCAGGGTCACAGGTGTGCAAGTTGGTAAGCGCTTGGTCCTACATGGGTAGGGCTAGGTAGGTAGTGCTAGGTAGTGCTAGGTCGTAGGGGTGTAGCTTAGTTGGGCGTGGATACTTAGGGATATAGGGTAGCTATTTTTATTAATTAATATTATTATTAATTATTATTATGTACCCATATTACCTATCTCTTGAAACCCTGTGCCTGTTTGAACCATCCCCTAAAACCCTGCACCTCCAAGACCAAGCCATTAATACCCTCTACCCCTGTGTACCCATTCATTCATAACTTGCACCCTTATGACCTTGTTCTTGATATCATTGACCCTTATTACCATTTCTTGAAACCTAGTACCCCTTTGACCAACTCTTGTTACCCTGTACAGATGTCAAATCACCCACAAACTCACTTATCTTAACGTCCCCTTAACGTCCTTGTCTTTACACCCCTGAAAAAATCTCAAGTTGATCTTACCTGGATTCGAACCACGGACCTCGGCGTCCGTTAGTGCTAGGTCGTAGGGGTGTAGCTTAGTTAGGCGTGGATACTCAGGGATATAGGGTAGCTATTATTACTAATTATTATTAATTATTAGCATTAATTATTATTATTAATTATTATTATGTACCCATATTACCTAGCTCTTGAAACCCTGTGCCTGTTTGAACCATCCCCTAAAACCCTGCACCTCCAAGACCAAGCCATTGATACCCTCTACCCCTGTGTACACCGTCAATCATAACTTGCACCCTTATGACCTAGTTCTTGATATCATTCACCCTTATTACCATTTCTTGAAACCTAGTACCCCTTTGACCAACACTTGTTCCCCTGTACACATGTCAAATCACCCACAAACTCACTTATCTTAACGTCCCCTTAACGTCCTTGTCTTTACACCCCTGAAAAATTCTCAAGTTGATCTTACCTGGATTCGAACCCCGGTCCTCTTGTTTGAGAAGCGAAGCCCGTACCACTGAGCTATCGCGCCACTCTCTTGAAAACTAGAAGTAACTACCGTATAGCCTTGTTTACCCAGCCTTATTAGGTATAGAGTAGTTTTTCCTTGATATCTCGAGAGTGGCGCTATGTCTCAGTGGTACGGGCTTCGCTTCTCAAGCAAACGGGCCAGGGTTCGAATCCAGGTAAGATAAACTAGAGACTTTGTCAGGGGTGTTAAGGTAAGGACGATGGCATTAGGGGGTGGGTGCACAGGGGTACAGGATATGAACCTCAGGGTCACATGGGTGCAAGTTGGTAAGCGCTTGGTCATACATGGGTAAAGGGTAGTTATGTGATTAGGTGTCATAGGGGTGTAGGTCAGTTAGGGATGGGTAGGCAGGTGTATAGGGTAGTAAGTGCTAGGTCATAGGGGTGTCATAAGGGTGTAGCTTTGTTAGGGGTTTGTACTCAGGGGTATAGGGTAGTAAGTGCTAAGTCATAGGGGTGTAACTTAGTTAGCGGTGGGTACTCAGGGGTAAAGTGTAGATATTGCTAGGTCATAGGGGTGAGGCTCAGTTAGGGGTAGATATTCAGGAGTATAGCGTAGTTAGTGCAAGGTCGTAGGGGTGTAGCTTAGTTAGGCGTGGATACTCAGGGATATATGGTAGCTATTGTTATTAATTATTATTAACTATTATTATTAATTATTACTTTTTAATTATTATAATGTACCCATATTACCTAGCTCTTGAAACCCTGTGCCTGTTTGAACCATCCCCTAAAACCCTGCACCTCCAAGACCAATCCATTGATACCCTCTACCCCTGTGTACCCACTCATTCATAACTTGAACCCTTATGACCTTGTTCTTGATATCATTGACCCTTATTACCATTTCTTGAAACCTAGTACCCCTTTGACCAACTCTTGTTACCCTGTACAGATGTCAAATCACCCACAAACTCACTTATCTTAACGTCCCCTTAACGTCCTTGTCTTTACACCCCTGAAAAAATCTCAAGTTGATCTTACCTGGATTCGAACCACGGACCTCGGCGTCCGTTAGTGCTAGGTCGTAGGGGTGTAGCTTAGTTAGGCGTGGATACTCAGGGATATAGGGTAGCTATTATTACTAATTATTATTAATTATTAGCATTAATTATTAGTATTAATTATTATAATGTACCCATATTGCCTAACTCTTGAAACCCTGTGACTGGTTGAACCATCCCCTAAAACCCTGCACCTCCAAGACCAAGCCATTGATACCCTCTACCCCTGTGTACCCACTCATTTATAACTTGCACCCCTATGACCTAGTTCTTGATATTATTGACCCTTATTACCATCCCTTGAAGTCTAGTACCCGTTTGACCAATTCTTGTTACCCTGTTCACCTGTCAACTCACCCACTAACTCACTTATCTTAACGTCCTTATCTTAACACCCATAAAACCCATCGCGCCACTGTCTTGAAAACTAAAAGTAACTACCGTATAGCCTTGTTTACCCAGCGTTATAAGGTATAGAGTAGTTTTTCATTGATATCTCGAGAGTGGCGCTATGACTCAGTGGTACGGGCTTCGCTTCTCAAGCAAATGGGCCAGGGTTCGAATCCAGGTAAGATAAACTAGAGACTTTTTCAGGGGTGTTAAGATAAGGACGGTGGCATTAGGGGGTAGGTGCACAGGGGAAAAGGATATAAACGGCAGGGTCACAGGTGTGCAAGTTGGTAAGCGCTTGGTCATACATGGGTAAAGGGAAGTTATGTGATTATGTGTCATAGTGGTGTAGGTCAGTTAGGGATGGGTAGGCAGGGATATAGGGTAGTAAGTGCTAGGTCAAAGGGGTGTAGCTTTGTTAGGGGTTGGTACTCAGGGGTATAGGGTAGTAAGTGCTAAGTCATAGGGGTGTAACTTAGTTAGCGGTGGGTACTCATGGGTATAGGGTAGTTAGTACTAGGTAGTAGGGGTTTAGCTTAGTTAGGGGTGGGTACTCAGGGGTATAGGGTAGTAAAAGCTAAGTCATAAGGGTGTAGCTTAGTTACGGTTGGGTATTAAGGGGTATAGGGTAGTTAGTGCTAGGTAGTAGAGGTGTAGTTTAGTTAGGGTTGGGTATTCAGGGGTATAGGCTAGTTAGTCCTAGGTCGTAGGGGTGTAGCTTAGCTAGGTGTATGTACTTAGGGGTATAGGCTAGTTAGTGCTAGGACATAGGGGTGGGTACACAGGGTTATAGGGTAGGTAAGTGCTCGGTTATAGGGGTGTAGTTTAGTTAGGGTTGGGTATTCAGGGGTATAAGGTAGTTAGTGCTATGTCACAGGGGTGTAGCTTAGCAAGTGTTGGGTACTCAGGGGTAAAGTGTAGTTATTGCTAGGTCATAGGGGTGAGGCTCAGTTAGGGGTAGGTATACAGGAGTATAGCGTAGTTAGTGCTAGGTCGTTGGGGTGTATCTTAGTTAGGCGTGGATACTCAGGGATATAGGGTAGCTATTATTATTAATTATTATTATTAATTATTATTATTAATTATTATAATGTACCCATATTACCTAGCTCTTGAAACCCTGTGACTGGTTGAGCCATCCCCTAAAACCCTGCACCTCCAAGACCAAGCCATTGATAACCTCTACCCATGTGTACCCACTCATTTATAACTTGCACCCCTATGACCTAGTTCTTGATATCATTGACCCTTATTACCATCCCTTGAAGTCTAGTACCCGTTTGACCAACTCTTGTTAATATGTACACATGTCAAATCACCCACAAACTCACTTATCTTAACGTCCCCTTAAGTCCTTGTCTTTACACCCCTAAAAAAATCCCAAGTTGATCTGACCTTGATTCGAACCACGGGCGTCTTGTTTGAGAAGCGAAGCCCGTACCACTGAGCTATCGCGCCACTCTCTTGAAAACTAGAAGTAACTACCTTATAGCCTAGTTTACCCTGCCTTATAAGGTATAGAGTAGTTTTTCCTTGATATCTCGAGAGTGGCGCTATGGCTTAGTGGTACGGGCTTCGCTTCTCAAGCAAACGGGCCAGGGTTCGAATCCAGGTAAGATAAACTAGAGACTTTTTCAGGGGTGTTAAGGTAAGGACGGTGGCATTAGGGGGTGGGTGCACAGGGGAAAAGGATATAAACGGCAGGGTCACAGGTGTGCAAGTTGGTAAGCGCTTGGTCCTACATGGGTAGGGTTAGGTAGGTAGTGCTAGGTAGTGCTAGGTAGTGCTAGGTCGTAGGGGTGTAGCTTAGTTGGGCGTGGATACTCAGGGATATAGGGTAGCTATTTTTATTAATTAATATTATTATTAATTATTATTATGTACCCATATTACCTATCTCTTGAAACCCTGTGCCTGTTTGAACCATCCCCTAAAACCCTGCACCTCCAAGACCAATCCATTGATACCCTCTACCCCTGTGTACCCACTCATTCATAACTTGAACCCTTATGACCTTGTTCTTGATATCATTGACCCTTATTACCATTTCTTGAAACCTAGTACCCCTTTGACCAACTCTTGTTACCCTGTACAGATGTCAAATCACCCACAAACTCACTTATCTTAACGTCCCCTTAACGTCCTTGTCTTTACACCCCTGAAAAAATCTCAAGTTGATCTTACCTGGATTCGAACCACGGACCTCGGCGTCCGTTAGTGCTAGGTCGTAGGGGTGTAGCTTAGTTAGGCGTGGATACTCAGGGATATAGGGTAGCTATTATTACTAATTATTATTAATTATTAGCATTAATTATTAGTATTAATTATTATAATGTACCCATATTGCCTAACTCTTGAAACCCTGTGACTGGTTGAACCATCCCCTAAAACCCTGCACCTCCAAGACCAAGCCATTGATACCCTCTACCCCTGTGTACCCACTCATTTATAACTTGCACCCCTATGACCTAGTTCTTGATATTATTGACCCTTATTACCATCCCTTGAAGTCTAGTACCCGTTTGACCAATTCTTGTTACCCTGTTCACCTGTCAACTCACCCACTAACTCACTTATCTTAACGTCCTTATCTTAACACCCATAAAACCCATCGCGCCACTCTCTTGAAAACTAAAAGTAACTACCGTATAGCCTTGTTTACCCAGCGTTATAAGGTATAGAGTAGTTTTTCATTGATATCTCAAAAGAGTGGCGCTATGACTCAGTGGTACGGGCTTCGCTTCTCAAGCAAATGGGCCAGGGTTCGAATCCAGGTAAGATAAACTAGAGACTTTTTCAGGGGTGTTAAGATGAGGACGGTGGCATTAGGGGGTAGGTGCACAAGGGAAAAGGATATAAACGGCAGGGTCACAGGTGTGCAAGTTGGTAAGCGCTTGGTCATACATGGGTAAAGGGTAGTTATGTGATTATGTGTCATAGTGGTGTAGGTCAGTTAGGGATGGGTAGGCAGGGATATAGGGTAGTAAGTGCTAGGTCAAAGGGGTGTAGCTTTGTTAGGGGTTGGTACTCAGGGGTATAGGGTAGTAAGTGCTAAGTCATAGGGGTGTAACTTAGTTAGCGGTGGGTACTCATGGGTATAGGGTAGTTAGTACTAGGTAGTAGGGGTTTAGCTTAGTTAGGGGTGGGTACTCAGGGGTATAGGGTAGTAAAAGCTAAGTCATAAGGGTGTAGCTTAGTTACGGTTGGGTATTAAGGGGTATAGGGTAGTTAGTGCTAGGTAGTAGAGGTGTAGTTTAGTTAGGGTTGGGTATTCAGGGGTATAGGCTAGTTAGTCCTAGGTCGTAGGGGTGTAGCTTAGCTAGGTGTATGTACTTAGGGGTATAGGCTAGTTAGTGCTAGGACATAGGGGTGGGTACACAGGGTTATAGGGTAGGTAAGTGCTCGGTTATAGGGGTGTAGTTTAGTTAGGGTTGGGTATTCAGGGGTATAAGGTAGTTAGTGCTATGTCACAGGGGTGTAGCTTAGCAAGTGTTGGGTACTCAGGGGTAAAGTGTAGTTATTGCTAGGTCATAGGGGTGAGGCTCAGTTAGGGGTAGGTATACAGGAGTATAGCGTAGTTAGTGCTAGGTCGTTGGGGTGTATCTTAGTTAGGCGTGGATACTCAGGGATATAGGGTAGCTATTATTATTAATTATTATTATTAATTATTATTATTAATTATTATAATGTATCCATATTACCTAGCTCTTGAAACCCTGTGACTGGTTGAGCCATCCCCTAAAACCCTGCACCTCCAAGACCAAGCCATTGATAACCTCTACCCATGTGTACCCACTCATTTATAACTTGCACCCCTATGACCTAGTTCTTGATATCATTGACCCTTATTACCATCCCTTGAAGTCTAGTACCCGTTTGACCAACTCTTGTTAATATGTACACATGTCAAATCACCCACAAACTCACTTATCTTAACGTCCCCTTAAGTCCTTGTCTTTACACCCCTAAAAAAATCCCAAGTTGATCTGACCTTGATTCGAACCACGGGCGTCTTGTTTGAGAAGCGAAGCCCGTACCACTGAGCTATCGCGCCACTCTCTTGAAAACTAGAAGTAACTACCTTATAGCCTTGTTTACCCTGCCTTATAAGGTATAGAGTAGTTTTTCCTTGATATCTCGAGAGTGGCGCTATGGCTTAGTGGTACGGGCTTCGCTTCTCAAGCAAACGGGCCAGGGTTCGAATCCAGGTAAGATAAACTAGAGACTTTTTCAGGGGTGTTAAGGTAAGGACGGTGGCATTAGGGGGTGGGTGCACAGGGGAAAAGGATATAAACGGCAGGGTCACAGGTGTGCAAGTTGGTAAGCGCTTGGTCCTACATGGGTAGGGCTAGGTAGGTAGTGCTAGGTAGTGCTAGGTCGTAGGGGTGTAGCTTAGTTGGGCGTGGATACTCAGGGATATAGGGTAGCTATTTTTATTAATTAATATTATTATTAATTATTATTATGTACCCATATTACCTATCTCTTGAAACCCTGTGCCTGTTTGAACCATCCCCTAAAACCCTGCACCTCCAAGACCAAGCAATTGATACCCTCTACCCCTGTGTACCCATTCATTCATAACTTGCACCCTTATGACCTTGTTCTTGATATCATTGACCCTTATTACCATTTCTTGAAACCTAGTACCCCTTTGACCAACTCTTGTTACCCTGTACAGATGTCAAATCACCCACAAACTCACTTATCTTAACGTCCCCTTAACGTCCTTGTCTTTACACCCCTGAAAAAATCTCAAGTTGATCTTACCTGGATTCGAACCACGGACCTCGGCGTCCGTTAGTGCTAGGTCGTAGGGGTGTAGCTTAGTTAGGCGTGGATACTCAGGGATATAGGGTAGCTATTATTACTAATTATTATTAATTATTAGCATTAATTTTTATTATTAATTATTATTATGTACCCATATTACCTATCTCTTGAAACCCTGTGCCTGTTTGAACCATCCCCTAAAACCCTGCACCTCCAAGACCAAGCCATTGATACCCTCTACCCCTGTGTACCCATTCATTCATAACTTGCACCCTTATGACCTTGTTCTTGATATCATTGACCCTTATTACCATTTCTTGAAACCTAGTACCCCTTTGACCAACTCTTGTTACCCTGTACAGATGTCAAATCACCCACAAACTCACTTATCTTAACGTCCCCTTAACGTCCTTGTCTTTACACCCCTGAAAAAATCTCAAGTTGATCTTACCTGGATTCGAACCACGGACCTCGGCGTCCGTTAGTGCTAGGTCGTAGGGGTGTAGCTTAGTTAGGCGTGGATACTCAGGGATATAGGGTAGCTATTATTACTAATTATTATTAATTATTAGCATTAATTATTATTATTAATTATTATTATGTACCCATATTACCTAGCTCTTGAAACCCTGTGCCTGTTTGAACCATCCCCTAAAACCCTGCACCTCCAAGACCAAGCCATTGATACCCTCTACCCCTGTGTACACCGTCAATCATAACTTGCACCCTTATGACCTAGTTCTTGATATCATTCACCCTTATTACCATTTCTTGAAACCTAGTACCCCTTTGACCAACACTTGTTCCCCTGTACACATGTCAAATCACCCACAAACTCACTTATCTTAACGTCCCCTTAACGTCCTTGTCTTTACACCCCTGAAAAATTCTCAAGTTGATCTTACCTGGATTCGAACCCCGGTCCTCTTGTTTGAGAAGCGAAGCCCGTACCACTGAGCTATCGCGCCACTCTCTTGAAAACTAGAAGTAACTACCGTATAGCCTTGTTTACCCAGCCTTATAAGGTATAGAGTAGTTTTTCCTTGATATCTCGAGAGTGGCGCTATGTCTCAGTGGTACGGGCTTCGCTTCTCAAGCAAACGGGCCAGGGTTCGAATCCAGGTAAGATAAACTAGAGACTATGTCAGGGGTGTTAAGGTAAGGACGATGGCATTAGGGGTGGGTGCACAGGGGTACAGGATATGAACCTCAGGGTCACATGGGTGCAAGTTGGTAAGCGCTTGGTCATACATGGGTAAAGGGTAGTTATGTGATTAGGTGTCATAGGGGTGTAGGTCAGTTAGGGATGGGTAGGCAGGTGTATAGGGTAGTAAGTGCTAGGTCATAGGGGTGTCATAAGTGTGTAGCTTTGTTAGGGGTTTGTACTCAGGGGTATAGGGTAGTAAGTGCTAAGTCATAGGGGTGTAACTTAGTTAGCGGTGGGTACTCATGGGTATAGGGTAGTTAGTTCTAGGTCGTAGGGGTTTAGCTTAGTTAGGGGTGGGTACTCAGGGGTATAGGGTAGTTACAGCCAAGTCATAAGGTTGTAGCTTAGTAGTTTAGTTA
This sequence comes from Nematostella vectensis, assembly GCF_932526225.1. NCBI lineage: Eukaryota > Metazoa > Cnidaria > Anthozoa > Actiniaria > Edwardsiidae > Nematostella > Nematostella vectensis. The sequence goes on from NC_064047.1 coordinate 15,089,654, forward strand.
GGGGTGGGTATTCAGGGGTATAGGGTAGTTAGTGCTAGATACTAGGGGTGTAGTTTAGTTAGGTTTGGGTATTAAGGGGTATATGCTAGTTAGTCATAGGTCGTAGGGGTGTAGCTTAGCTAGGTGTGGGTACTCAGGGGTATAGGCTAGTTTGTGCTAGAACATAGGGGTGTAGTTTAGTTAGGAGTGGGTACACAGGGTTATAGGGGTGTAGTGTAGTTAGGGTATGGTTTTAAGGGGTAAAGGGTAGTTAGTTCTACGTCACAGGGGTGTAGCTTAGAAAGGGTTGGGTACTCAGGGGTAAAGTGTATTAAGTGCTAAGTCATAGGGGTGTAACTTAGTTAGCGGTGGGTACTCATGGGTGTAGGGTAGTTAGTGCTAGGTCGTAGGGGTTTAGTTTAGTTAGGGGTGGGTACTCATGGGTGAGGGTAGTTAGTGCTAGGTCGTAGGGGTTTAGTTTAGTTAGGGGTGGGTACTCAGGGGTATAGGGTAGTTACAGCCAAGTCATAAGGGTGCAGCTTAGTTAGGGGAGGGTATTCAGGGGTATAGGGTAGTTAGTGCTTGGTAGTAGAGGTGTAGTTTAGTTAGGGTTGGGTATTCAGGGGTATAGGCTAATTAGTGCTAGGTCGTAGGGGTGTAGCTTAGTTAGGCGTGGATACTCAGGGATTTAGGGTAGCTATTATTATTAATTATGATTATTAATTATTATAATGTACCCATATTACCTAGCTCTTGAAACCCTGTGACTGGTTGAACCATCCCCTAAAACCCTGCACCTCCAAGACCAAGCCATTGATACCCTCTACCCCTGTTAACCACTCATTCATAACTTGCACCCCTATGACCTAGTTCTTGATATCATTTACCCTTATTACCATCCCTTGAAGTCTAGTACCCGTTTGACCAGCTCTTGTTACCCTGTACACCTGTCAACTCACCCACTAACTCACTTATCTTCACGTCCCCTTAACTTCCTTATCTTAACACCCCTGAAAAAATCCCAAGTTGATCTGACCTGGATTCGAACCACTGGCCTCTTGTTTCAGAAGCGTAGCCTGTACCACTGAGCCATCGCGTCACTCTCTTGAAAACTAGAAGTAAATACCGTATAGCCTTGTTTACCCAGCCTTATAAGGTATAGAGTGGTTTTTCCTTGATATCTAGAGAGTGGCGCTATGGCTCAGTGGTACGGGCTTCGCTTCTCAAGCAAACGGGCCAGGGTTTGAATCCAAGTAAGATAAACTAGAGACTTTTTCAGGGGTGTTAAGGTAAGGACGATGGCATTAGGGGGTGGGTGCACAGGGGAAAAGGATGTAAACGGCAGGGTCACAGGTTTGCAAGTTGGTAAGCGCTTGGTCATACATGGGTAAAGGGTAGTTGTGTGATTAGGTGTCATAGGGGTGTAGGTCAGTTAGGGATGGGTAGGCAGAGATATAGGGTAGTAAGTGCTAGGTCATAGGGGTGTAGCTTTGTTAGGGGTTGGTACTCAGGGGTATAGGGTAGTAAGTGCTAAGTCATAGGGGTGTAACTTAGTTAGCGGTGGGTACTCATGGGTATAGGGTAGTTAGTGCTAGGTCGTAGGGGTTTAGCTTAGTTAGGGGTGGGTACTCAGGGGTATAGGGTAGTTACATCCAAGTCATTAGGGTGTAGCTTAGTTAGGGGTGGGTATTTAGGGGTATAGGGTAGTTAGTGCTAGGTAGTAGAGGTGTAGTTTAGTTAGGGTTGGGTATTCAGGGGTATAAGCCAGTTAGTGCTAGGTCGTAGGGGTGTAGCTTAGCTAGGTGTGGGTACTCAGGGGTATAGGCTAGCTTGTGCTAGGACATAGGGGTGTAGTTTAGTTAGGAGTGGGTACACAGGGTTATAGGGGTGTAGTTTAGTTAGGGTATGGTTTTAAGGGGTATACGGTAGTTAGTGCTACGTCACAGGGGTGTAGCTTAGAAAGGGTTGGGTACTCAGGGGTAAAGTTTAGTTATTGCTAGGTCATAGGGGTGTAGCTTAGTTAGGCGTGGATACTCAGGGATATAGGGTAGCTATTATTTTTAATTATTATAATGTACCCATATTACCTAGCTCTTGAAACCCTGTGACTGGTTGAACCATCCCCTAAAACCCTGCACCTCAAAGACCAAGCCATTGATACCCTCTACCACTGTGTACCCACTCATTCATACCTTGCACCCTTATGACCTAGTTCTTGATATCATTGACCCTTATTACCATCCCTTGAAGTCTAGTACCCGTTTGACCAACTCTTGTTACCCTGTACACCTGTCAACTCACCCACAAACTCAGTTATCTTAACGTCACCTTAACGTCCTAGTCTTAACACCCCTGAAAAAATCCCAAGTTGATCTGACCTGGATTCGAACCACGGGCCTCTTGTTTCAGAAGCGAAGCCCGTACCACTGAGCTATCGCGCCACTCTCTTGAAAACTAGAAGTAACTACCTAATAGCCTTGTTTACCCAGCCTTTTAAGGTATAGAGTAGTTTTTCCTTGATATCTCGAGAGTGGCGCTATGGCTCGGTGGTACGGGCTTCGCTTCTCAAGCAAACTGGCCAGGGTTCGAATCCAGGTAAGATAAACTAGAGACTTTTTCAGGGGTGTTAAGGTAAGGACGATGGCATTAGGGGGTGGGTGCACAGGGGTACAGGATATGAACGGCAGGGTCACAGGGGTGCAAGTTGGTAAGCTCTTGGTCATACATGGGTAAAGGTTAGTTATGTGATTAGGTGTCATAGGGGTGTAGGTCAGTAAGGGATGGGAAGGCAGGGGTATAGGGTAGTAAGTGCTAGGTCATAGGGGTGTAGCTTTGTTAGGGGTTGGTACTCAAGGGTATAGGGAAGTAAGTGCTAAGTCATAGGCGTGTAACTTAGTTAGCGGTGGGTACTCATGGGTATATGGTAGTTAGTGCTAGGTCGTAGGGGTTTAGCTTAGTTAGAGGTGGGTACTCAGGGGTATAGGGTAGCTATTTTTATTAATTATTATTATTATTATTATTAATTATTATTATTAATTATTATTATGTACCCATATTACCTAGCTCTTGAAACCCTGTGCCTGTTTGTACAATCCCCTAAAACCCTGCACCTCCAAGACCAAGCCATTGATACACTCTACCCCTGTGTACCCACTCATTCATAACTTGCACCCTTATGACCTAGTTTTTGATATCATTGACCCTTATTACCATCGGTGGGTACTCATGGGTATAGGGTAGTTAGTTCAAGGTCGTAGGGGTTTAGCTTAGTTAGGGTTGGGTACTCAGGGGTATAGGGTAGTTACAGCCAAGTCATAAGGGTGTAGCTTAGTTAGGGGTGGGTATTCATGGGGTATAGGGTAGTTAGTGCTAGGTAGTAGAGGTGTAGTTTAGTTAGGGTTGGGTATTCAGGGGTATTGGCCAGTTAGTGCTAGGTCGTAGGGGTGTAGCTTAGCTAGGTGTGGGTACTCAGGGGTATAGGCTAGTTTGTGCTAGGACATAGGGGTGTAGTTTAGTTAGGGGTGGGTACACAGGGTTATAGGGTAGGTAAGTGCTCGGTAATAGGGGTGTAGTTTAGTTAGGGTTGGGTATTCAGGGGTATAAGGTAGTTAGTGCTACGTCACAGGGGTGTAGCTTAGCAAAGGTTGGGTACTCAGGGGTAAAGTGTAGTTATTGCTAGGTCATAGGGGTGAGGCTTAGTTGTGGGTAGGTATTCAGGAGTATAGCGTAGTTAGTGCAAGGTCGTAGGGGTGTAGCTTAGTTAGGCGTGGATACTCAGGGATATAGGGTAGATATTTTTATTAATTATTATTATTAATTATTATTATGTACCCATATTACCTAGCTCTTGAAACCCTGTGCCTGTTTGGACCATCCCCTAAAAACCTGCACCTCCAAGACCAAGCCATTGATACCCTCTACCCCTGTGTACCCACTCATTCATAACTTGCACCCTTATGACCTAGTTCTTGATATCATTGACCCTTATTACCATCCCTTGAAGTCTAGTACCCGTTTGACCAACTCTTGTTACCCCTGTACACCTGTCAACTCACCCACTAACTCACTTATCTTAACGTCCCCTTAACGTCCTTATCTTAACACCCCTGAAAAAATCTCAAGTTGATCTTACCTGGATTCGAACCCCGGTCCTCTTGTTTGAGAAGGGAAGCCCGTACCACGGAGCTATCGCGCCACTCTCTTGAAAACTAGAAGTAACTACCGTATAGCCTTGTTTACCCAGCCTTATAAGGTATAGAGTAGTTTTTCCTTGATATCTCGAGAGTGGCGCTATGGCTCAGGGGTACGGGCTTCGCTTCTCAAGCAAACGGGCCAGTGTTCGAATCCAGGTAAGATAAACTAGAGACTTTTTAAGTGGTGTTAAGGTAAGGACGGTGGCATTAGGGGGTGGGTGCTTAAGGGAAAAGGATATAAACGGCATTGTCACAGGTGTGCAAGTTGGTAAGCGCTTGGTCATACATGGTAAAGGGTAGTTATGTTGTTAGGTGTCATAGGGGTGTAGGTCAGTTAGGGATGGGTAGGCAGCGATATAGGGTAGTAAGTGCTAGGTCATAGGTGTGTAGCTTAGTTAGGGGTTGGTACTCAGGGGTATAGGGTAATAAGTGCTAAGTCATATTGGTGTAGCTTAGTTAGCGGTGTGTACTCATGGGTCTAGGGTAGTTACAGCCAAGTCAAAAGGATGTAGCTTAGTTAGGGGTGGGTATTCAGGGGTATATGGTAGTTAGTGCTAGGTAGTAGAGGTGTAGCTTAGTTAGGCGTGGGTATTCAGGGGTATAGGCTAGTTAGTGCTAGGACATAGGGGTGTAGTTTAGTTATGGGTAGGTACAAAGGGTTATAGGGTAGGTAAGTGCTCGGTAATAAGGGTGTAGTTTAGCTAGGGTTGGGTATTCTGGGGTATAAGGTAGTTAGTGCTACGTCACAGGGGTGTAGCTTAGCAAGGGTTGGGTACTCAGGGGTAAAGTGTAGTTATTGCTGGGTCATAGGGGTCAGACTTAGTTAGGGGTAGGTATTCAGGAGTATAGCGTAGTTAGTGCAAGGTCGTGGGGGTGTAGCTTAGTTAGGCGTGGATACTCAGGGATATAGGGTAGCTTTTTTTATTAATTATTATTATTAATTATTATTATGTACCCTAATTACCTAGCTCTTTAAACCCTGTGCCTGTTTGAACCATCCCCTAAAACCCTGCACCTCCAAGACCAAGCCATTGATACCCTCTACTACTGTGTACCCACTCATTCATAACTTGCAACATTATGACCTAGTTCTTGATATCATTGACCCTTATTACCATCCCTTGAAGTCTAGTACCCGTTTGACCAACTCTTGTTACCCTGTACACCTGTCAACTCACCCACTAACTGACTTATCTTAACGTCTCCTTAACGTCCTTCTCTTTACACCCCTGAAAAAATCTCAAGTTGATCTTCCTGGATTCGGACCCAGGTCCTCTTGTTTGAGAAGCGAAGCCCGTACCACTGAGCTATCGCGCCACTCTCTTGAAAACTAGAAGTAACTACCGTATAGCCTTGTTTACCCAGCCTTATAAGGTATAGAGTAGTTTTTCCTTGATATCTCGAGAGTGGCGCTATGGCTCAGTGGTAAGGCTTCGCTTCTCAAGCATACGGGCCAGGGTTCGAATCCAGGTAAGATAAACTAGAGACTTTTTCAGGGGTGTTAAGGTAAGGACGATGGCATTAGGAGGTGGGTGCACAGGGGTAAAGGATATGAACGGCAGGTTCACAGGGGTGCAAGTTGGTAAGCGCTTAGTCATACATTTGTAAAGGGTAGTTATGTGATTAGGTGTCATAGGGGTGCAGGTCAGTTAGGGATGGGTAGGCATGGGTATAGGGTAGTAAGTGCTAGGTTATAGGGGTGTACTTTGTTAGGGGTTGGTACTCTGGGCGTATAGGTTAGTAAGTGCTAAGTCATAGGGGTTTAACTTAGTTAGCGGTGGATACTCATGGGTATAGGGTAGTTACAGCAAAGTCATAAGGGTGTAGCTTAGTTAGGGGTGGGTATTCAGGGGTATAGGGTAGTTAGTGCTAGGTAGTAGAGGTGTAGTTGAGTTAGGGTTGGGTATTCAGGGGTATAGGCCAGTCGGTGCTAGGTCGTAGGGGTGTAGCTTAGCTAGGTGTGGGTACTCAGGGGTATAGGCTAGTTTGTGCTAGGACATAGGGGTGTAGTTTAGTTAGGAGTGGGTACACAGGGTTATAGGGGTGTCGTTTAGTTAGGGTATGGTTTTAAGGGGTATAGGGTAGTTAGTGCTACGTCACAGGGGTGTAGCTTAGAAAGGGTTGGGTACTCAGGAGTATAGCGTAGTTAGTGCAAGGTCGTAGGGGTGTAGCTTAGTTAGGCGTGGATACTCAGGGATATAGGGTAGATATTTTTATTAATTATTATTATGTACCCATATTACCTAGCTCTTGAAACCCTGTGCCTGTTTGAACCATCCCCTAAAACCCTGCACCTCCAAGACCAAGCCATTGATACCCTCTACCACTGTGTACCCACTCATTCATAACTTGCACCCATATGACCTAGTTCTTGATATCATTGACCCTTTTTACAATCCCTTAAAGTCTAGTACCCGTTTGACCAACTCTTGTTACCCTGTACACCTGTCAACTCACCCACTAACTGACTTATCTTAACGTCCCCTTAACGTCCTTGTCTTTACACCCCTGAAAAAATCTCAAGTTGATCTTACCTGGATTCGAACCCCGGTCCTCTTGTTTGAGAAGCGAAGCCCGTACCACTGAGCTATCGCGCCACTCTCTTGAAAACTAGAAGTAACTACCGTATAGCCTTGTTTACCCAGTCTTATAAGGTATAGAGTAGTTTTTCCTTGATATCTCGAGAGTGGCGCTATGGCTCAGTGGTACGGGCTTCGCTTCTCAAGCAAAAGGCCAGGGTTCGAATCCAGGTAAGATAAACTAGAGACTTTTTCAGGGGTGTTAAGGTAAGGACGATGGCATTAGGGGGTGAGTGCACAGGGGTACAGGATATGAACGGCAGGGTCACAGGGGTGCAAGTTGGTAAGGGCTTGGTCATACATGGGTAAAGGGTAGTTATGTGATTAGGTGTCATAGGGGTGTAGGTCAGTTAGGGATGGGTAGGCAGGGATATAGGGTTGTAAGTGCTAGGTCATAGGGGTGTAGTTTAGCTAGGGGTTGGTACTCAGGGGTATAGGGTAATAAGTGCTAAGTCATACGGGTGTAGCTTAGTTAGCGGTGGGTACTCATGGGTGTAGGGTAGTTAGTGCTAGGTCGTAGGGGTTTAGCTTAGTTAGGGGTGGGTACTCAGGGGTATAGGGTAGTTACAGCCAAGTCATAAGGGTGTAGCTTAGTTACGGGTGGGTATTCAGGGGTATAGGGTAGTTAGTGCTAGGTAGTAGAGGTGTAGTTTAGTTAGGGTTGGGCATTCAGGGGTATAGGCTAGTTAGTCCTAGGTCGTAGTGGTGTAGCTTAGCTAGGTGTATGTACTTAGGGGTATAGGCTAGTTAGTGCTAGGACAAAGGGGTGTAGTTTAGTTAGGGGTGGGTACACAGGGTTATAGGGTAGGTAAGTGCTCGGTTATAGGGGTGTAGTTTAGTTAGGTATTCAGGGGTATAAGGTAGTTAGTGCTACGTCACAGGGGTGTAGCTTAGCAAGGGTTGGGTACTCAGGGGTAAAGTGTAGTTATTGCTAGGTCATAGGGGTGAGGCTTATTTAGGGGTAGGTATTCGGGAGTATAGCGTAGTTAGTGCTAGGTCGTAGTTGTGTAGCTTAGTTAGGCGTGGATACTCAGGGATATAGGATAGCTATTTTTATTAATTATTATTATTATTAATTAGTACTATTAATTAGTATGTACCCATATTACCTAGCTCTTGAAACCCTGTGCCTGTTTGAACCATCCCCTAAAACCCTGCACCTCCAAGACCAAGCCATTGATACCCTCTAACCCTGTGTACCCTCTCATTCATAACTTGCACCCTTATGAGCTAGTTCTTGATATAATTGACCCTTATTACCATTTCTTGAAACCTAGTACCCCTTTGACTAACTCTTGTTAGCCTGTACACATATCAAATCACCCACAAACTCACTTATCTTAACGTCCCCTTAACATCCTTGTCTTTACACCCCTAAAAAAGTCTCAAGTTGATCTTACCTGGATTCAAACCCCGGTCCTCTTGCTTGAGAAGCGAAGCCCGTACCACTGAGCTATCGCGTCACTCTCTTGAAAACTAGAAGTAACTACGGTATAGCCTTGTTTACCCAGCCTTATAAGGTATAGAGTAGTTTTTCCTTGATATCTCGGGAGCGGCGCTATGGCTCAGTGGTACGGGCTTCGCTTCTCAAGCAAACGGGCCAGGGTTCGAATCCAGGTAAGATAAACTAGAGACTTTTTCAGGGGTGTTAAGGTAAGGACGATGGCATTAGGGGGTGAGTGCAGAAGGGTACAGGATATGAACGGCAGGGTCACAGGGGTGCAAGTTGGTAAGGGCTTGGTCATACATGGGTAAAGGGTAGTTATGTGATTTGGTGTCATAGGGGTGAAGGTCAGTTAGGGATGAGTAGGCAGGGGTATAGGGTAGTAAGTGATAGTTCATAGGGGTGTAGCTTTGTTAGGGGTTGGTACTCAAGGGTATAGGGTAGTAAGTGCTAAGTCATAGGGATGTAACTTAGTTAGCGGTGGGTACTCATGGGTATAGGGTAGTTAGTGCTAGGTCGTAGGGGTTTAGCTTAGTTAGGGGTGGGTACTTAGGGGTATAGGGTAGTTACAGCCAAGTCATAAGGGTGTAGCTTAGTTAGGGGTGGGTATTCAGGGGTATAGGCCAGTTAGTGCTCGTTATAGGGGTGTAGTTTAGCTAGGAGTGGGTACACAGGGTTATAGGGGTGTAGTTTAGTTAGGGTTTGGTATTCAGGGGTATAGGCTAGTTAGTCCTAGGTCGTAGGGGTGTAGCTTAGCTAGGTGTATGTACTTAGGGGTATAGGCTAGTTAGTGCTAGGACATAGGGGTGTAGTTTAGTTTCGGTTGGGTATTCAGGGGTATAAGGTAGTTAGTGCTACGTCACAGGGGTGTAGCTTAGCAAGGGTTGGGTACTCAGGTTTAAAGTGTAGTTATTGATAGGTCATAGGGGTGAGGCTTAGTTAGGGGTAGGTATTCAGGAGTATGGCGTAGTTAGTGCTAGGTCGTAGGGGTGTAGCTTAGTTAGGCATGGATACTCAGGGATATAGGGTAGCTATTATTATTAATTATCACTATTACTAATTATTATTATTAATTATTATTATTAATAATTATTATTTTTAATTATTATAATGTACCCATATTACCTAGCTCTTGAAACCCTGTGACTGGTTAAACCATCCCCTAAAACCCTGCACCTCCAAGACCAAGACATTGATACCCTCTACCCCTGTGTACCCACTCATTCATAACTTGCACCCCTATGACCTAGTTCTTGATATCATTGACCCTTATTACCATTTCTTGAAACCTAGTACCCCTTTGACCAACTCTTGTTAGCCTGTACACATGTCAAATCACCCACAAACTCACTTATCTTAACGTCCCCTTAAGTCCTTGTCTTTACACCCCTAAAAAAATCCCAAGTTGATCTGACCTTGATTCGAACCATGGGCCTCTTGTTTGAGAAGCGAAGCCCGTACCACTGAGCTATCGCGCCACTCTCTTGAAAACTAGAAGTAACTACCTTATAGCCTTGTTTATCCAGCCTTATAAGGTATAGAGTAGTTTTTCCTTGATATCTCGAGAGTGGCGCTATGGCTTAGTGGTACGGGCTTCGCTTCTCAAGCAAACGGGCCAGGGTTCGAATCCAGGTAAGAAAAACTAGAGACTTTTTCAGGGGTGTTAAGGTAAGGACGGTGGCATTAGGGGGTGGGTGCACAGGGGAAAAGGATATAAACGGCAGGGTCACAGGTGTGCAAGTTGGTAAGCGCTTGGTCCTACATGGGTAGGGTTAGGTAGGTAGTGCTAGGTAGTGCTAGGTCGTAGGGGTGTAGCTTAGTTGGGCGTGGATACTCAGGGATATAGGGTAGCTATTTTTATTAATTAATATTATTATTAATTATTATTATGTACCCATATTACCTATCTCTTGAAACCCTGTGCCTGTTTGAACCATCCCCTAAAACCCTGCACCTCCAAGACCAAGCCATTGATACCCTCTACCCCTGTGTACCCACTCATTCATAACTTGCACCCTTATGACCTTGTTCTTGATATCATTGACCCTTATTACCATTTCTTGAAACCTAGTACCCCTTTGACCAACTCTTGTTACCCTGTACAGATGTCAAATCACCCACAAACTCACTTATCTGAACGTCCCCTTAACGTCCTTGTCTTTACACCCCTGAAAAAATCTCAAGTTTATCTTACCTGGATTCGAACCACGGACCTCGGCGTCCGTTAGTGCTAGGTCGTAGGGGTGTAGCTTAGTTAGGCGTGGATACTCAGGGATATAGGGTAGCTATTATTACTAATTATAATTAATTATTAGCATTAATTATTAGTATTAATTATTATAATGTACCCATATTGCCTAACTCTTGAAACCCTGTGACTGGTTGAACCGTCCCCTAAAACCCTGCACCTCCAAGACCAAGCCATTGATACCCTCTACCCCTGTGTACCCACACATTTATAACTTGCACCCCTATGACCTAGCTCTTGATATTATTGACCCTTATTACCATCCCTTGAAGTCTAGTACCCGTTTGACCAATTCTTGTTACCCTGTTCACCTGTCAACTCACCCACTAACTCACTTATCTTAACGTCCTTATCTTAACACCAATAACACCCATCGCGCCACTCTCTTGAAAACTAAAAGTAACTACCGTATAGCCTTGTTTACCCAGCGTTATAAGGTATAGAGTAGTTTTTCCTTGATATCTCGAGAGTGGCGCTATGACTCAGTGGTACGGGCTTCGATTCTCAAGCAAATAGGCCAGGGTTCGAATCCAGGTAAGATAAACTAGAGACTTTTTCAGGGGTGTTAAGATAAGGACGGTGGCATTAGGGGGTAGGTGCACAGGGGAAAAGGATATAAAAGGCAGGGTCACAGGTGTGCAAGTTGGTAAGCGCTTGGTCATACATGGGTAAAGGGTAGTTATGTGATTAGGTGTCATAGTGGTGTAGGTCAGTTAGGGATGGGTAGGCAGGGATATAGGGTAGTAAGTGCTAGGTCAAAGGGGTGTAGCTTTGTTAGGGGTTGGTACTCAGGGGTATAGGGTAGTAAGTGCTAAGTCATAGGGGTGTAACTTAGTTAGCGGTGGGTACTCATGGGTATAGGGTAGTTAGTACTAGGTCGTAGGGGTTTAGCTTAGTTAGGGGTGGGTACTCAGGGGTATAGGGTAGTTAAAGCTAAGTCATAAGGGTGTAGCTTAGTTACGGTTGGGTATTAAGGGGTATAGGGTAGTTAGTGCTAGGTAGTAGAGGTGTAGTTTAGTTAGGGTTGGGTATTCAGGGGTATAGGCTAGTTAGTCCTAAGTCGTAGGGGTGTAGCTTAGCTAGGTGTATGTACTTAGGGGTATAGGCTAGTTAGTGCTAGGACATAGGGGTGGGTACACAGGGTTTTAGGGTAGGTAAGTGCTCGGTTATAGGGGTGTAGTTTAGTTAGGGTTGGGTATTCAGGGGTATAAGGTAGTTAGTGCTATGTCACAGGGGTGTAGCTTAGCAAGTGTTGGGTACTCAGGGGTAAAGTGTAGTTATTGCTAGGTCATAGGGGTGAGGCTCAGTTAGGGGTAGGTATACAGGAGTATAGCGTAGTTAGTGCTAGGTCGTTGGGGTATATCTTAGTTAGGCGTGGATACTCAGGGATATAGGGTAGCTATTATTATTAATTATAATTATTTATTATTATTATTAATTATTATAATGTACCCATATTACCTAGCTCTTGAAACCCTGTGACTGGTTGAGCCATCCCCTAAAACCCTGCACCTCCAAGACCAAGCCATTGATACCCTCTACCCATGTGTACCCACTCATTTATAACTTGCACCCCTATGACCTAGTTCTTGATATCATTGACCCTTATCTTAACATCCCTTGAAGTCTAGTACCCGTTTGACCAGCTCTTGTTAATCTGTACACCTGTCAACTCACCCACTAACTCACTTATCTTAACGTCCCCTTAACAGCCTTATCTTAACACCCCTGAACCCAATCAACCCAAGTTGATCTGACCTGGATTCGAACCACGGGCCTCTTGTTTGAGAAGCGAAGCCCGTACCACTGAGCTATCGCTTCACTCTCTTGAAAACTAGAAGTAACTACCGTATAGCCTAGTTTACCCAGCCTTATAAGGTATAGAGTAGTTTTTCCTTGATATCTCGAGAGTGGCGCTATGGCTTAGTGGTACGGGCTTCGCTTCTCAAGCAAACGGGCCAGGGTTCGAATCCAGGTAAGATAAACTAGAGACTTTTTCAGGGGTGTTAAGATAAGGACGGTGGCATTAGGGGGTAGGTGCACAGTGGAAAAGGATATACAGGGCAGGGTCACAGGTGTGCAAGTTGGTAATCCTTGGTCATACATGGGTAAAGGGTAGTTATGTGATTAGGTGTCATTGGGGTGTAGGTCAGTTAGGGATGGGTAGGCAGGGATATAGGGTAGTAAGTGCTAGGTCATAGGGGTGTAGCTTTGTTAGGGGTTGGTACTCAGGGGTATAGGGTAGTAAGTGCTAAGTCATAGGGGTGTAACTTAGTTAGCGGTGGGTACTCATGGGTATAGGGTAGTTAGTGCTGGGTCGTAGGGGTTTAGCTTAGTTAGGGGTGGGTACTCAGGGGTATAGGGTAGTTAAAGCCAAGTCATAAGGGTGTAGCTTAGTTACAGTTGGGTATTAAGGGGTATAGGGTAGTTAGTCCTAGGTCGTAGGGGTGTAGCTTAGCTAGGTGTATGTACTTAGGGGTATAGGCTAGTTAGTGCTAGGACATAGGGGTGGGTACACAGGGTATAGGGTAGGTAAGTGCTCGGTTATAGGGGTGTAGTTTAGTTAGGGTTGGGTATTCAGGGGTATAAGGTAGTTAGTGCTATGTCACAGGGGTGTAGCTTAGCAAGTGTTGGGTACTCAGGGGTAAAGTGTAGTTATTGCTAGGTCATAGGGGTGAGGCTCAGTTAGGGGTAGGTATACAGGAGTATAGCGTAGCTAGTGCTAGGCCGTTGGGGTGTATCTTAGTTAGGCGTGGTTACTCAGGGATATAGGGTAGCTATTATTATTAATTATTATTATTAATTATTATTATTAATTATTATTATTATTATGTACCCATATTACATAGCTCTTGAAACCCTGTGACTGGTTGAACCATCCCCTAAAACCCTGCACCTCCTAGACCAAGCCATTGATACCCTCTACTTATGTGTACCCACTCATTTATAACTTGCACCCCTATGACCTAGTTCTTGATATCATTGACCCTTATTACCATCACTTGAAGTCTAGTACCCGTTTGACCAACTCTTGTTAATCTGTACACCTGTCAACTCACCCACTAACTCACTTATCTTAACGTCCCCTTAACGGCCTTATCTTAACACCCCTGAACCCAATCAACCCAAGTTGATCTGACCTGGATTCGAACCACGGGCCTCTTGTTTGAGAAGCGAAGCCAGTACCACTGAGCTATCGCGCCACTCTCTTGAAAACTAGAAGTAACTACCGTATAGCCTTGTTTACCCAGCCTTATAAAGTATAGAGTAGTTTTTCCTTGATATCTCGAGAGTGGCGCTATGGCTTAGTGGTACGGGCTTCGCTTCTCAAGCAAACGGGCCAGGGTTCGAATCCAGGTAAGATAAACTAGAGACTTTTTCAGGGGTGTTAAGGTAAGGACGGTGGCATTATGGGGTGGGTGCACAGGGGAAAAGGATATAAACGGCAGGGTCACAGGTGTGCAAGTTGGTAAGCGCTTGGTCATACATGGGTAAAGGGTAGTTATGTGATTAGGTGTCATAGGGGTGTAGGTCAGTTAGGGATGGGTAGGCAGGGATATAGGGTAGTAAGTGCTAGGTCATAGAGGTGTAGCTTTGTTAGGGGTTGGTACTCAGGGGTATAGGGTAGTAAGTGCTAAGTCATACGGGTTTAGCTTAGTTAGGGGTGGGTACTCAAGGGTATAGGGTAGTTACAGCCAAGTCATAAGGGTGTAGCTTAGTTACGGGTGGGTATTCAGGGGTATAGGGTAGTTAGTGCTAGGTAGTAGAGGTGTAGTTTAGTTAGGGTTGGGTACAAAGGGTTATAGGGTAGGTAAGTGCTCGGTAATAGGGGTGTAGTTTAGTTAGGGTTGGGTATTCAGGGGTATAAGGTAGTTAGTGCTACGTCACAGGGGTGTAGCTTAGCAATGGGTGGGTACTCAGGGGTAAAGTGTAGTTAGTGCTAGGTCATAGGGGTGAGGCTCAGTTAGGGGTAGGTATTCAGGAGTATAGCGTAGTTAGTGCTAGGTCGTAGGGGTGTAGCTTAGTTAGGCGTGGATACTCAGGGATATGAAGTGTTATTTTGAAGTGTTATTATGAAGTGTTATTATGAAGTGTTATTATCAAGTGTTATTATCAAGTGTTATTATCAAGTGTTATTATCAAGTGTTATTATCAAGTGTTATTATCAAGTGTTATTATCAAGTGTTATTATCAAGTGTTATTATGAAGTGTTATTATCAAGTGTTATTATGAAGTGTTATTATCAAGTGTTATTATCAAGTGTTATTATGAAGTGTTATTATCAAGTGTTATTATCAAGTGTTATTATGAAGTGTTATTATCAAGTGTTATTATCAAGTGTTATTATCAAGTGTTATTATCAAGTGTTATTATCAAGTGTTATTATCAAGTGTTATTATCAAGTGTTATTATGAAGTGTTATTATCAAGTGTTATTATCAAGTGTTATTATCAAGTGTTATTATCAAGTGTTATTATCAAGTGTTATTATCAAGTGTTATTATCAAGTGTTATTATCAAGTGTTATTATCAAGTGTTATTATCAAGTGTTATTATCAAGTGTTATTATCAAGTGTTATTATCAAGTGTTATTATCAAGTGTTATTATCAAGTGTTATTATCAAGTGTTATTATCAAGTGTTATTATCAAGTGTTATTATCAAGTGTTATTATCAAGTGTTATTATCAAGTGTTATTATCAAGTGTTATTATCAAGTGTTATTATCAAGTGTTATTATCAAGTGTTATTATCAAGTGTTATTATCAAGTGTTATTATCAAGTGTTATTATCAAGTGTTATTATCAAGTGTTATTATCAAGTGTTATTATCAAGTGTTATTATCAAGTGTTATTATCAAGTGTTATTATCAAGTGTTATTATCAAGTGTTATTATCAAGTGTTATTATCAAGTGTTATTATCAAGTGTTATTATCAAGTGTTATTATCAAGTGTTATTATCAAGTGTTATTATCAAGTGTTATTATCAAGTGTTATTATCAAGTGTTATTATCAAGTGTTATTATCAAGTGTTATTATCAAGTGTTATTATCAAGTGTTATTATCAAGTGTTATTATCAAGTGTTATTATCAAGTGTTATTATCAAGTGTTATTATCAAGTGTTATTATCAAGTGTTATTATCAAGTGTTATTATCAAGTGTTATTATCAAGTGTTATTATCAAGTGTTATTATCAAGTGTTATTATCAAGTGTTATTATCAAGTGTTATTATCAAGTGTTATTATCAAGTGTTATTATCAAGTGTTATTATCAAGTGTTATTATCAAGTGTTATTATCAAGTGTTATTATCAAGTGTTATTATCAAGTGTTATTATCAAGTGTTATTATCAAGTGTTATTATCAAGTGTTATTATCAAGTGTTATTATCAAGTGTTATTATCAAGTGTTATTATCAAGTGTTATTATCAAGTGTTATTATCAAGTGTTATTATCAAGTGTTATTATCAAGTGTTATTATCAAGTGTTATTATCAAGTGTTATTATCAAGTGTTATTATCAAGTGTTATTATCAAGTGTTATTATCAAGTGTTATTATCAAGTGTTATTATCAAGTGTTATTATCAAGTGTTATTATCAAGTGTTATTATCAAGTGTTATTATCAAGTGTTATTATCAAGTGTTATTATCAAGTGTTATTATCAAGTGTTATTATCAAGTGTTATTATCAAGTGTTATTATCAAGTGTTATTATCAAGTGTTATTATCAAGTGTTATTATCAAGTGTTATTATCAAGTGTTATTATCAAGTGTTATTATCAAGTGTTATTATCAAGTGTTATTATCAAGTGTTATTATCAAGTGTTATTATCAAGTGTTATTATCAAGTGTTATTATCAAGTGTTATTATCAAGTGTTATTATCAAGTGTTATTATCAAGTGTTATTATCAAGTGTTATTATCAAGTGTTATTATCAAGTGTTATTATCAAGTGTTATTATCAAGTGTTATTATCAAGTGTTATTATCAAGTGTTATTATCAAGTGTTATTATCAAGTGTTATTATCAAGTGTTATTATCAAGTGTTATTATCAAGTGTTATTATCAAGTGTTATTATCAAGTGTTATTATCAAGTGTTATTATCAAGTGTTATTATCAAGTGTTATTATCAAGTGTTATTATCAAGTGTTATTATCAAGTGTTATTATCAAGTGTTATTATCAAGTGTTATTATCAAGTGTTATTATCAAGTGTTATTATCAAGTGTTATTATCAAGTGTTATTATCAAGTGTTATTATCAAGTGTTATTATCAAGTGTTATTATCAAGTGTTATTATCAAGTGTTATTATCAAGTGTTATTATCAAGTGTTATTATCAAGTGTTATTATCAAGTGTTATTATCAAGTGTTATTATCAAGTGTTATTATCAAGTGTTATTATCAAGTGTTATTATCAAGTGTTATTATCAAGTGTTATTATCAAGTGTTATTATCAAGTGTTATTATCAAGTGTTATTATCAAGTGTTATTATCAAGTGTTATTATCAAGTGTTATTATCAAGTGTTATTATCAAGTGTTATTATCAAGTGTTATTATCAAGTGTTATTATCAAGTGTTATTATCAAGTGTTATTATCAAGTGTTATTATCAAGTGTTATTATCAAGTGTTATTATCAAGTGTTATTATCAAGTGTTATTATCAAGTGTTATTATCAAGTGTTATTATCAAGTGTTATTATCAAGTGTTATTATCAAGTGTTATTATCAAGTGTTATTATCAAGTGTTATTATCAAGTGTTATTATCAAGTGTTATTATCAAGTGTTATTATCAAGTGTTATTATCAAGTGTTATTATCAAGTGTTATTATCAAGTGTTATTATCAAGTGTTATTATCAAGTGTTATTATCAAGTGTTATTATCAAGTGTTATTATCAAGTGTTATTATCAAGTGTTATTATCAAGTGTTATTATCAAGTGTTATTATCAAGTGTTATTATCAAGTGTTATTATCAAGTGTTATTATCAAGTGTTATTATCAAGTGTTATTATCAAGTGTTATTATCAAGTGTTATTATCAAGTGTTATTATCAAGTGTTATTATCAAGTGTTATTATCAAGTGTTATTATCAAGTGTTATTATCAAGTGTTATTATCAAGTGTTATTATCAAGTGTTATTATCAAGTGTTATTATCAAGTGTTATTATCAAGTGTTATTATCAAGTGTTATTATCAAGTGTTATTATCAAGTGTTATTATCAAGTGTTATTATCAAGTGTTATTATCAAGTGTTATTATCAAGTGTTATTATCAAGTGTTATTATCAAGTGTTATTATCAAGTGTTATTATCAAGTGTTATTATCAAGTGTTATTATCAAGTGTTATTATCAAGTGTTATTATCAAGTGTTATTATCAAGTGTTATTATCAAGTGTTATTATCAAGTGTTATTATCAAGTGTTATTATCAAGTGTTATTATCAAGTGTTATTATCAAGTGTTATTATTAAGTGTTATTATTAAGTGTTATTATTAAGTGTTATTATTAAGTGTTATTATTAAGTGTTATTATTAAGTGTTATTATTAAGTGTTATTATTAAGTGTTATTATTAAGTGTTATTATTAAGTGTTATTATTAAGTGTTATTATTAAGTGTTATTATTAAGTGTTATTATTAAGTGTTATTATTAAGTGTTATTATTAAGTGTTATTATTAAGTCAAATTTCCTAGCTCTTGAAACCCTGTGACTGGTTGAACCATCCCCTAAAACCCTGCACCTCCAAGACCAAGCCATTGATACCCTCTACCCCTGTGTACCCACTCATTCATAACTTGCACCCCTATGACCTAGTTCTTGATATCATTGACCCTTATTACCATCCCTTGAAGTCTAGTACCCGTTTGACCAACTCTTGTTACCCTGTACACCCTGTCAACTCACCCACAAACTCACTTATCTTAACGTCCCCTTAACGTCCTTATCTAACACCCCTGAGAAAATCCCAAGTTGATCTGACCTGGATTCGAACCACGGGCCTCTTGTTTGAGAAGCGAAGCCCGTACCACTGAGCTATCGCGCCACTCTCTTGAAAACTAGAAGTAACTACCGTATAGCCTTGTTTACCCAGCCTTATAAGGTATAGAGTAGTTTTTCCTTGATATCTCGAGAGTGGCGCTATGGCTCAGTGGTACGGGCCATTTTTTTGCTAATATCAGGAACGTTTTATAAAACGCACATAAATAGCTTTAAGAATATTCGGTTCTTGTTTAACCAAGTGATTTGTATTTTGGCAAAAAGAAAAAGCGATGAAAAATTGATATTCGCATTATTTTAGGATTACTTTGCCTTTAGCAGTAATAATAACAGCTTCACCGGCGGGGAGGAAGTCAGTCATATGCGAGAGGAAGTGACGCGCAAGCGTATCTATTGTTTTCCCTTCACGTGACTACCAAGGCGGGCTATTTGCATAGCGTGTTTAGAAGTGTGACTTTGGTTCATCTAACTTCTCTCTAAATCCACTCCGAAAGATGCGCTATTTCTTTCAATGACATCAAATCGAATGGCAAAGCCTACCAATGAAAACATGTTGACCACATAACCCTCAAGTTTTGAGGGAAAACAAAGCTTTAAATGCGGGAAATCAGCGACTGCGTGCGTGAGGTGAGAATTCAACAGTGAAGACAAAACTCGCTGAAATTGTCGCCGAAAGGGAGCCCCAGAGACTTTCAGGTAAGCCTAACTGATCGGAACCAGTTCTTGTTTATTCGTTTCTTGAATATCTTTTGTCTTTAAGGGCAACCTTTCGAGTTTAGGCGTTTTTTTTTTCCTCTTTGAGTAGTGTCTATCATTCGATTCGAATCAGCGTTCCGCCGGACGCTAAAGAGCCTTCGGTTCTATCTTATCTGGCCAGCGGAGAAATCTTATATTCTTCACATGAAGCACTTGTTTTATTGAATTGTATTTTATACAAATCAATGTTTTTTTTTAAGATTATGCTCGGTTGTTATTGAGCTAGTACATTGCTTGGCATCTCTTTATTTTTCTGGTAATCATTAAGAATAATTAATCACAGAACAATGCCAATATTCTCAGCCTAGATTTCAAATTCCAAATCAATTGTTGTTATAATTATTGTTGTTTTTTCCTGGGATAATGCTATCCCAGAAAAAAAAACACAACAAATGCAACCAGATATAGAATGATGATTTTCAATGGTAAGAACTACCCTTTTACATTTTCAGCAGAAAATCCCTAAGAAATGTTGCATTTTTGATTGTGTCTGTTTACTATAAGTTTTAGTTGTCCAGTATTTTATGCTTTGGTTCAAAAAAAGGATGACACTTAATTCAAAGTCAGTCAACATAATCAATATAAGCAATCAATATCAGGGGTTTCATTAGAAGGCAGGTACTGGCAGTTAACCGCCGCCGTCAACTTAAAACGCTGATCTCAGATCTAATAAAGTTTGCAAATGAAGCATGATTCGTGATAAAATACCATTTGACATTATGCTATGGTCACTATCATCTATTCTTGCTTTTGATTGTTTTTCATTAAGTTAATTGTCTGTTACTTTTGAACATATTCATTTTTTATTGCTTGAGAGTCGTAGCGTTTTTTTTTGCCACCATCCTTGATGTGAAGCAAGAAAGATGTTTCTGCGATTCGAGCCTGCCAATTGATTTTTTCCCTTTTAGCTGCATTTAACAGTATTTCCAAAGCCTGAAGGATAACATATATAGAAAGTATGATGGGACACTGGATGCTCATAGGAAATCATGCAGACAGTACCAGACGGTCATCATAGTGAGTATTTAAAATTGAATATTGTTGGTGTAGTTAAACCCTCTGAATTTTCTCATTAAAATTTTCTCTTTAACACAATAGCATTTTAGTTTTTATGAACTCCTTTTATTCTTAAAATTTCCACAAAGGTTTTGATAGGTTGGTATCAATATTGCTATTATACTTGCTTGAATGGCTCTTTTAAAGGATTGTATTAAAATTTTAAATTCTGTATTTGCTGGAAAAAGTAGACTTGCACTTGTGCAACACTTGTGTGTTTGTGAACAAATCAAATGACTTTTTGTTTGGTGAACTTGCACTCTCTCCAGCCTTTGGTGGCAGAATAACAGCACAACAAGTAACTAATTCAGCATTTACAAACTATCCAGAAAATTAGAGATTGTCAGTAAGGGCTTATCCCCTTGTGTGAGGGTGCCACACAAAAAGCCATCGGATCACCTTAGTGCAAGTTTACTTGGGGAGTGCACTAATGAAAAAACAATATAGATTCCAAAAAGGATGACAAAATAAAATAATAGTTTCTGAAGCCATAGTCACTTCTCTTTCCTGGTCAAGAAAATATGAAACTGTGCAAAGCTTTTCCTGCATTTATGGCTATGAAGAAGGGAATAATCAATTGAGCTCGACAAGTATAGGCTTTATAAAACAGTGCAGATACTTATCAAACAATTTCTTCCTTTACAGAAACAGCAGAAAGTCCTAAATGCTGCGGAGACTATTAACTGGCCAGAGGAGAAGGAGAGGTTTGCCAATGTTCTGAATGATGTACAAAACATTTCATCAGAGAAGAGCGAGGAAGAGGGAGATGGGGTTGTCTTCTTCTTTAAATCATTGAATTGGGAGAGAAAAAAGCTTAGGATTTTGAAGGTGTTAGAAAGCCATCACTGACAATGTAACTTAGTCGCAGGGCTTTGCTCAAGATGGCAAAGAGAGTGAGAGGAGTAAGACGATCAGACAGACCCTGTCCAGAGAACACCAAGAAATAGGCAGTATTAAAGCGAACCTCCAATGAGATGCTTGACGGCAGTGCACCAAGATCTCTACATACCTCTACCCCGCAGCGTCCAACACAATCCAATAGTATTTAGTCCATATTTGTCAGCAGGGAATAGGGTTATGTAAGTCTATTTCTTTTTATATCATCAATACAAAATATTTCTTAAAAATCAAATACGATTTACAAGGCTCTTGTTAATTTTTGGCTAGAGCTTTTCAGCCTTTTTAAATAATTTTCATGATGTTTTTGTCTCTATTCTACATTTGTATATACATATAAAAACATTGATTATTTCCTACTTTCATAAAATATGCTTTTGAGTCAAGCTGACTGTTTGATTTTTGTTCTACATTAGTTTTCGTAGTTAGCATTTTATCACATAAAAGATGGCTTTTTAGATGTAAGTTATAAGATTTGTATATCAAATCAGATTTCATGCCATTATGCACATGTAAGAGACGACAGAGGATTTAAATAAAAATAGAATGGAAGCTTAATATTGATTGTGTCTCCCTGCTCAAAAATTATTATGATGATGTGGATTAAACTATGCAAAATTCTCAGTGCTCCACCACAATCTATATTGAAAAACACCTAGAAACGTTATTTATAGGTTCTTAAATATGAAATTGAGATAAACTTTCTAAATGTTAAAAGGTGAAATTTAATGAGTTCATAATAGTTATATAAAGGTACACTTGAATGGCTTTAAAAATTCAGGATAGTCACATAAACGTTTATTTAAGGAGCTTAAAAGAAATTTAAAGATAATATTTAATGGCTTTAAAATTCAGGAAAGTTACATTAATGTTTATTTAAGGAACTTAAAAGTTATTAAAGATAAGATTTACTGAGATTTACGTGTTCAGGATAGTTTCATAAAGTTTAAATTTTTGTATCTTTCAGTGGTTTTCTTAAAGGTTTCGAAATGAACGTTTCGAAACCCTTAAAAAAGCGCTGAAAGGTACTTATAGTTAATATTTCAGCCTACTGAAAGATACACTGAAATGTATCTAAAGTTTAAATTTCTTCGCCTTTTTGTATACATTTAAAGGTACTTATTTCCTTTTTTTCGTCCAGTGAGGGGTATAGGGTAGTAAGTGCTAAGTCATATGGGTGTAGCTTAGTTAGCGGTGGGTACTCATGGGTATAGGGTAGTTAGTGCTAGGTAGTAGAGGTGTAGTTTAGTTAGGGTTGGGTATTCAGGAGTATAGGCTAGTTAGTGCTAGGTCGTAAGGGTGTAGCTTAGCTAGGTGTGGGTACTCAGGGGTATAGGCTAGTTAGTGCTAGGACATACGGGTGTAGTTTAGTTAGGGGTGGGTACTCAGGGTTATAGGGTAGGTAACTGCTCGGTTATAGGGGTGTAGTTCAGTTAGGGTTGGGTATTCAGGGGTATAGGGTAGTTACAGCCAAGTCATAAGGGTGTAGCTTAGTTAGGGGTGGGTATTCAGGGGTAAAGTGTAGTTATTGCTAGGTCATAGGGGTGAGGCTTAGTTAGGGGTAGGTATTCAGGAGTATAGCCTAGCTAGTGCTAGGTCGTAGGGGTGTAGCTTAGTTAGGGGTGGATACTCAGGGATATAGGGTAGCTATTATTATTAATTATTATCATTAATTATTATAATGTACCCATATTACCTAGATCTTTAAACCCTGTGCCTGTTTGAACCATCCCCTAAAACCCTGCACCTCCAAGACCAAGCCATTGATACCCTCTACCCCTGTGTACCCACTCATTCATAACTTGCACCCAGAGTAGT